>NC_135526.1:7252083-7554166 GCF_051989575.1 Stigmatopora nigra
CAGAAGTCAGATACAGCGAATATGCGATGAGAGCTTGTTGACTGGTAGAGCAGATTGCCACAAGTGGATAAGCACACACGCGGCCTGATGAGCACACACAACATGCAAACAAAAGCCGGCTTGCAAATATTTGAGGTCACAAAACAAGGACATATTGCCGATTGCTGAATTGCAAAAAAGAAAAACAAATGTTCACTCGTCGAACAAACTCTATCGCATGTTTTATAATGGTAGTTCTCACAATCTGAGCCCACGCAGAGCTGAAAAACTTTCAAAAGTGTGACAGCATCCTAACGGTTGCGTTTTGTTTTTACATCATTAACGGATTTCACATACTGGTGCTCTTATAAATATGAGTGAAACCCTAAGGGATGGCACACAGGTTTTGTGGAGCACATCCTCTATTAGCCTTAAATCTGGCTGCTGCTAATGAGGAAACATCAGATCAGAGAATGTTTATGAGTTAAAGACTCCCTTTATGGCTCTGTGGACATCATTAGACTGACTTGAAGAGTTGTGGGTATGCGTGAGCTGGCTTGTGTATGTGTCCTTAAATTAATCACTGACTAAAGTCAGAAACAAGCTTAGACAACTCTGATATTTAGAATTCATGTTGCAAGAGTGAAGGCAAATCGTACAATATTGAGCTTGCCGGTCTTTTAAGTAAGCGCCCTAAAAAATCATGTGAATATTTTGACTATCCCCGTAGAAGGTACTAATAAAAATATGTATACTACATGTATTGCAAATAAAGAGATAATATGGTATTGTTCTTTTAGCCCATTGGAAAGCAAAGGAGGTAGTATTTGTAGATTCTAGTTTATTTATTATAATGGAATTAACTGAAACAAGCGATAAATACAAATTATATACAATTTCGAATGCCAATACTTACAATTTTTGTTGGAATGACCTCAAATTTTCACAGCTCGTGTCAAAATGTTTTTGCCGTTACCTTCAAAAGAAAAGGACATTAGTTCTAACATTTTGAGCATCACCTATTTGGCAAAAACAAACCTTTACCTGTTTTGTGTACATTTTCTTAAATTGAAGCTTTTATTGTTCCTGGTTTAAAAAAAAAAAAAAAAAAACATAAAACAACTCTTAAAAAAAATCTGTATTCATCTGGAAATATAAAATCCAATATAAATTGATTAAATAGTTTACTATCCAGTGAGTTTCACATAGGCCACTTTCATTTATTTCCTCAATATTCTTTTCTGGGACAAGTATATATTTGCCAAGTGAAATATAAAAATAAAACAATCCTCAAGATTGTCCCCATCCATCTTCTTCATTTAGTGCTGCCAAGTTGGCTTTGGGGGTTAATACACTTTATCTATCCACTACCTTATCCCTCTATTTTGCTTTGTTGTCCATTCTCGAGGTAAGATCATTTTCCAGTTATTGCAAAATGTTGTGCGCTTCAATTTGCTATTGCATTCAGGGCTGGGCTTAAACTCGTTTCCAACCTTTGTCCAGCATCTTCAGCAGTGAGAGTCAGCAATTTAATATACTACCAGTACACTAGAGGTGTCCAAGGTTAACTGTGTTATCACTGGAAAAGGCAGCAGGGGTTTAAAATTTATTGAGAAAGATCCTTGCCTAGGACTGTTGGGAATTATGTGTGAGCCGATGTAATATTTGAGACATTAACATTTCACCGGGGTTCATATGACTGAGCCCTTCCTGTTTTGAGCTTTTGTTCTAGAATGGGGTGGTGGTATTTATGAGGGACAGATGAACGAGGCAGGGCTGAATGCAAGTAAATCTTCAGTACTTCAACAACATATAGTAGAGTAACTATACATCACTGTATACAATATTGACAGGGACTGCTTGGCAGCTGCCTTTTGTGATAGTCTACACAGACCCCTGCTTTATTTCTGTTTTGTCATTTGGGAAAATTAGGAACTCTTATTCCCAGGCTCTTCATGGGGAATTCAGGGTTTGACCATCAGAGCTCCATAATGTGAGACACTTTATATTTAATAAACTCTTGCTTTTGTATACACATGGACATGCAGTTATGCAGTTACGAAATCATATTTTCTATGCATGTATAGGGCTTTGAAAGCAACAATTTAGACACCCGTTACCTCCCCAAGCCTGCCTCAAAGACTATTGTTAAAATTCTGGCTCCACAGATGATTTATAATGAACAAAATACAATAGAAATAAAATGTTGTTTACTCGCACAATGGGATTAACCGATAAAAAAATGCCTTTGGCGTTTGCTGACTAATTATAGATCTTGTGCAAATCATTAAAATTCAATAATATCTTTCCTACACATTTGTCATACAAAGGCATAATGTTTTCTTTTATTTTAATTAATAATGGCAAATGTTAAATAACCAATCAAAGTAATCCACTAGGTGACACTGTTCTCTATAAACATATGTGACTTTGCTTTGTGACTTTCAATGTTTCTCTGCTTAAAATATTCCACACCATGATGGAGAGCAGTCTGGACCCCATCATTAAAAAAAAAACAAGAAAAAAAAGTAAGTGTTTTATCCCCAAGACACTAATTGTCTCTTAACCTGATTGAGTTCTGATGAGAATATTGAAGTCAAGGACATTGCCATGGAGTTGATTCCAAAATAACACAATTGATGCAGGTGTCTGTTGCCTGGATTTAATTTGGTCCTGATTTACTCAGGTGGTGCGCTGGTGTTGCTATATTATTTAGACTCATGTATCAACGGTAATGAGAGCCACGTGCCATTGCTGACTGCAGCCAGACTGTGTGCTGACTTTAAATGTCCTTCGGTGAGTGGACTGACCTCCCTGTTGCAGCAGCTTTGAGCCATCAGGTGAGTGAATTAGTATAGAAATACACGGTGTGTACACACACATTTAAATGGCTGATGTTTCTTTCCATAAACGTCAGACAATTCTGTCAGAAAGCAACAAACTTGCCAGTCAACGCCATGCGAGACGCACCATAAATATCCCGAAAAATTGCCCTTGTTAGAAACAGTGTCTTCTAAAAGATTGACAACCCCCTTCTTGGGCAAGTGTCAAACTATTAATATTGAGACTATTTTCATCCATTTCCAGCACCATAAACATAACGTTCTTGAACACAGTGTTTCTTCCTCATAATACCCCAAAAGATTGTCCTTGTTAGAAATAGGAGCTTCTAAAATATTGACAACTTCTTTTTTGGGCAAGTGTCAAACTATTAAGACCCTTTTCTCATCCGTTCCTCCACTATAAACAAAACATTGTACCCAGTGTTTTTCCCCTTTTTGCCTGCTGCTCATCTGAAGGTCAACCATAATGGAGCCAGTGGCAATGGACTGCAATTGCAATGTAACCCAAAGACAATTAGACATTGATAGTGCAGCCCACCCCCATTATAACTCAGCCACACACTCGCATTCACACGCTTTAATTTCTATTCCCCTCACCAGCGCCTGATCCTTATTTTTCTCTGTAGCAATTCACAGTCATCTGTGCCATCTGTCCTTTTTCTTTTGTTCATTGACCTTTTTTTTTGCTCATTAGTCTTTCACAATTGCACCAAGACTGTGGACAGCTAAAGGAAATACATTCATCTCATGCACAACCTCTGATTCTGTGTACAAATAATACCATTAAAATTAATAGGGCCCAAGCCATTGTGTCTCTCTAAGACAATCAAGCAAACTGGAAATCAGGAAAAGACACAATTAGTACATTAACAATGCGACACTGCAAGTTGTCAATTGAAAGAACAAAGTTATCGGTTTCACTGATGAACTGCTTTAAGTCAACAAACCATCAACATTGATTGAGAATACAGAAGTCTTGATTCAATAGCTATGCTTCTTCATATTTTAGGGACATTAGAGAAAGCAATTGACAATAATGACTTTAAAAACAGATAAAGTTCTGTGTGATAGGTACAAGTACATTGTGTTCAAGTTTTGAATATTTAGAGCACGTACCTCAGTTTTAAGTTGACTATGGACTCGTTGAGTAATTTGTTGCAAGCCCCAAGGTCTGACCGCTGCATGCCTAGGGCAACAAAATAATTGGCAGGAAAACCATAAATCATCATTCCTTACCTACCTTGTTAACTGGATATTTTGCTTGATGCCATTGTTATTTGTCTTATGCAAAATGTCTACTAGTCTTAAAAATTGGCAAAAAAACAACAACAATGCAATTGTTTAAAACATCCAAAATCCCTAAAAAATCTGAATGAATTTATCTTAGACTTAGGTGGAGCGTGTCATCCAACTTCACTAGAACGCTTACATAACAAATTCTACTGTTTTAATTTGTGAGTATTTGAGGTGTTCATACCAAAGCACATTTCTAAAAAAAATATATATATTTCTTATGTTTTGTTTCCTTTGAAATGACTTTTTACGTTGTTATTTTCTTTATTTTCTGGCGCCTGTTTTCCTCACATTGTTTTTGTATGTGTGGCTGAAAGAAAAGATGAAATTGAGCATGGTTGCCTGGAGCTTGAACATAGTCATATGAAAATATGATGTCCTTTCTTGCTTTTTTCCAACTGTGCTTTTGGTGCTAAAATAAAATCGTGGCTAAGCCTCCCATCCACAAAATCTTTTAACGCCCCTAACCCTGCATGCATCACAGCAGTCAGTTAGCGCCACTAAGTCTCTCTAGTAAATCTTTACTTGGTTGGCGTAGAACAATCTAATTAGTGAAAAAAAGTAGTCACTCATTAATTAATCATAGCTCCATGTTATAAGGGATTGATGAATTTCTTCACCACGTGCCTTAATTAAAATCTCCAAGATATGTTTTTTTATTTCTTGTGCTGTCACTTCAACTACGCTTCTATTCCCCAACAAACATAAATGGGTTATGTGATATAATTAACTTCCAGAACATGGTGTTCCCTACATTATACATCAAGACTCCCAGCATAGCCTGAAAATTGTATTTGTATTTTTATTTTTTTTAAATAACCAGACTCAGGCGTCATAATTGTATTTATTGTTGTAACTTTTTTCTGAACCAGTAGTTCACATTAATGCAGTATAAATTTTGTCAATGCGGTATTATTATTAATAGAGATAAAGCCAATATCTTTGTCTACAAAGTGTATCTGGTCTATGCCAAGAAATGTCTTTTTTCTCTTCTTGTAAATATGCTAACGCAGAAGAAAAAGCACTGCAAGGCAACTAATTAAACTGAGTTTAAATGCAGGAACACACCAGCGGTGACTAAAATCCTTCAAGCAGAAGAGATAGTGCTGAAGTTTGAACAAAGAAAAAGCAGGAAGATGAGGAGTTCAACCTGACTAATTGCAAATCTCATGGCCTTGTGCTAATCACAAGAGAAAGTCGGGGAAATGACTGTTTGATTTATTCAATTTAGTCATCTACAAGACATTAAGACCACATTGAATTTGACTCACTTTTCATATCATTTGTGTCATCTGCGACAATTCAAAATAAGACCATTTCCAAAACATTTCTAAGTCACCAAGACCAAGCATTTAAGAAGTAAAAAAAGTCTTGAGGATTATAACACTAAAATTAGAACCATTTCTACAATAAAACAAATATTCACTTTCCCTTTATAGGCATGAAGCATGTTAGATTAAGACTGATCGTACCAGATTTTGCTCAGACCAAATCATTTTCTGTAATGTTCTTCCAGGAAGTGTTTTTCCTGTCAGTGCAAATGAGATGGTCCTGTTAGCACATACAAAAACAACCAAAGATGAATATGACAGATCCCATTAAAACCCATAGATCCCTTAAGTAACTCCCCACCTTAGCCCTTAGAGAACAGCAACGATGGGCCTTTGCATTTTAAATGCCGCTGGAAAGGCGTCAAGCTTCAGCCGCTAACCCGCAACTGTTGGCGCTGATTCAATTTTCTGACAATTCATGCAGAGGATTTACTGTGAAGCACCATGTCTCATTGAAAGCTTTTCCTCTTCATTCCAGACTCCCATGGCATCCCAACGAACAAACACAACACGGTTTTGCAATTCCTGCTCGAGGATGAGTCAAAGCGGTAAGCTTTTTGTCTTGCATCGACATGAAATGGTTTGCTGCAATGCCTTAACATTTCTGCACTGTTTTCCCATCTGGTCCGGGATCAGAGCCATAGTTCCGCTCGTCTGACAATTAAAGAAACCCCTCGTGCTTGTTCACCCCGATATAAATGGGACATTTACAACATGGAGTAGAAAAATGACATAGAAACTCCAATATATTTCCCATTTTAACGTTGCTTTGTCTTTTGAACTACTGTCCTGTATTCTTGATTAGCTACATGTTATATTTTTTTCCATAAATTGCTTGAAAATCTAGTAACTATTTCGTCCTCGACGTTTTACCATAGAGAAAGGGTCAATAACATAAGTCATGGATTTAGTTGCCGCTAATAAAACCATCCTGCATTGTTTTTAATCGTATATATTCAAATGTTTATGACATAATTTAAAAGCAGGAAAATAAAACATTTGGAGGATAATTTGTGTTTAAATCCAAACAGAAACACAGCTATCAGGGGACTTTTTCCCCTTCTTGCCAAACAATCATTATGGCGCTCTGTAGCCGGACCTCAGCTCATTTAAGTTCAGAGCGCGTCTGGCTGGGTTGCGTATCTCCACATAAAAAGGCAATAAGTAATTACGGAGAGCCATCATAACACAATGATGGCTGAGGGCGCGATGGCATTGAGCATAGAGTTGATGGCTGTGGCGGCATGGACATGCTGATGAGCTGATGGTGGGCCATGCTGGTGATTCAACATGATCATTGGCCGCTTAAATATAGCGCCTGCCCAGATTTTGGCAAAAGGCCCAGAAGGGAACTTAGTGACTCATTCTTCTCAACCGTAAGGATTTACTCTATGGAACATGGATTATTTATTTTTTCCTTGACTGTTGTAGTAAAGCTATTTGACATACTAAGACATGACCTTTGACGTGCACAAATTTAGAATTGAATACACATTAGATTAACACCAATATAACTTAAACAGTTGAATGTGGATCTTATATAAAATCATTCACTTGTGAGTGAATCAATCACATGCCTAACAAGAATTAAATTCAGTTCATTCAGAATTCATGCTATGTCGGATACACTGACAGAAAGTATTTCAGAACCAAAGTGATCAGCTTGGACAGATGGACAGTGCAGATTTTTTTTATTGCTCTAATTATTCATACATGCTGAATTGCAAGTCATCACAGCATTTGTGCACAACTAGGGCCCGCTGTCAGATCCACCTGGCACATTCATCCTGTGATATGAGCATCGAAGTGGCTCACATATCCCCCACCCCATGTGGTTTACCCTGTATAACTGTTATACGAATGCAGGTCATCTTTTTAGTTAATGATTGCATGTAAAAATCAATTAAATACTAAGTTTAGCGTCTCAATGATTAAACATGCTGATATTATTTAGTCTGAAGACAACATACAGCTGTAGATAATATTGTATGAGAATGATCGAAGAAGGTTTGTCATCGTATGATGTGATCTATCCTGAGAAGCAAGCAACCCATTTCTTAAAATCTTTGGTCTACGAAATGGGGTCAAACCTATATAATTAAGTCCCATTAAATTGATCATGAGCAAAAATTAAACACGAGCATCCATAATATTCCGTACAGTTGGACTGTTGCTTATCAATATCATAATAATAAAAAAGAACAGTTTCAGGTGAAGAACTGTTGGGTTTATTCTGTTTTATTATTATAATAGTTATATTAATTCATTTCTTTATTAAATCAATCTCTTTCTTTTCTTTGTATTAATTCATTACTTTGTTAAATCATTCTCTTTCTGTTTTTCAAAAGTCTTGAGGTCACACCAAGTCATCTTTAACCTAGACAGCCTGTTCCAGGATGGTTATACAAACAATCCACCCAATCTGGGTCCTTGAGATTTGGTGGGCCCTTGGTGACGAGGACAGGGCTATTCGGACAATAACAAGAATATTGTTATCGTTATGTAACCGTACACTTCGGGTTTTTCTGTATGTAACGATTATATGATTATGATTATATTATATGATTCTTAGGTCAAGGAGGTTGTATAATTACTCTAATCTAAATGTTGTTAGGTCTAGTCCCTGTTTTTGTTATTAGTAAAATACTTTGATTGTTATTGTAGTCCCAGATGTTGTTTTTACTCATACGTGATGGAATGATCAACAACTCTGTAACTTGTGACCATAAGAATGGGACGAAAACGTCTATTCGAAGAGACGTTCGGAAGTTGTAAGGGACACTTGCTGTAACTCTCCCCTCCGGAGGCTATCTGTTTGTATCCATTTCTATTTAATTAAATGTCAATAATTGAATAAGATGTCTTCCTGCAGTTATTGATAATTACGGACGAAGGTAATTATTAATGAACCTGACAAGAACTGTATACAATATTTATTGATAATGTTATCATTTCCATGGGTTTCCATTGTAAAGACAGACATTGGCTTTTATGGGGCATATCTTTGAGAGGGATGCAGTTTAGAGTTCCTGGGAATGTTCTTGTGAGGGGCACATAGAAAGATTTGTCGAGGTGGATGGTGTTGAGAAGGTAAGAAGGATTGATGCCGCTCGGATTAAAAGTCCAGGGCAGCAAGAGTCTAAGGCTTCTTCTGTGAGTGTGTGCAAAAGTACACTGTCACCAAGATGAGTCATTTAGGCTTTTTACGTAGCTTGTCAGTATGTCCTTTTCTCCCCCAGAGACGATTCCGAAACATTTCCACAAACCTCCAGAGCCTTTTGCAATCTATTCACAACCACAAAGAATCTCCAAACTTTGTACAAGGATATCTGAAAGGCTTTCAAGAGCATACATGTTCAGCTTTCAGAGCCCTCAAGACAATATACTGTAGTCATTTTGTATAGTATAAATATGTGAAATTTAGATTTACAAGATCTTGCCAAAGAGCGTCTTTGCACTGTTTGTTTTTTTTGTTTTTTTTTCCTACAAGTAGAAAAATATCTGAAATGAAAAATGCTGCAATGTACAAAGACATTATAGTGTAGAACTCATGAGATAGACTTTACATGCCATTTGTCAGTGGACTCTGCAGAGACTAAAAGAAAGAAAGAAAGAAAAAAATCCAAAAGCACTGTTGCCTAAAAACATCCATCGCATAATCTCACTGCAAATACAATTTGCAAAGGGCCACATTTCTAATAAAATGTACCACATTTTGAGTGAAAATAGTTCAGGCAATTCTTAAAAACAAATGATAATGTTGCCAAGGAAAAAGCTCTACTTTCCCATATAGTATTTAAGTAATATTTGAACAATTTTAAGGAAAAAAAAACATTTAAAAAGTGAACTCAAACATTAGCAACCAATAGCAAGTGTTGCACTCAAAACAACCATAAATCAATTATTCTATGTTCACTCTGCGGGTCATGATGCTTATTTAAAAAAGAAATCCAATCTTTTCCTGTTGCTATTTGGGGAAAAAAAACATTGCCGACTTCTCACGGATGTGCACTGTAGCAACACAGATGTGCACTCAACCAATGTTTTTGACGTCCGCCAATTTTTTCAAACAATGGTGACGTTTGATAAGTTTGAGGAGCGTGATGTGAGAGTTTGTACTGTACTTGCAGTGAATACTGATGGTGTCAGTCTACCCTGCAAGATGCACTATTGCCTGCTTTGCATTGTTTGTTTGAGAGGTTCAATTCGAAAAGCAACATATTTCTTAAAACAGGATCTCCTGGAGCATTATCTATTGATAAAAAAAAATGCTTTAAAGCTAATGTCTGCTTATATTTTATGTATAGCTAATAACAGCCATGAGATCCATGATTATTCATTACTGTAATGCTAAAATAATTCTGAAGAAAGAAAATAAAGTCTCTAAAGTGCTTTTATAAGTCTCTGACAAACCTACGAAACAAATGTGAAATATTTGTAATATTAATAGAATATATTGTACTCACCTGAGATGATTTGCAATTTGGCCGACTCAATTAATGCTATTTGAAAGTTTTGGAATCCTCATCATTATTGTATGAGTGCATTACTCCTAAAAGGAATATATTCTACATTCATGATTGCATGTTCAATTTTGGCAACAAAACGTCAGGATTAAAAAAAAAACTGCAAATAAAGCAACAGGAACAAAAAGTGAATGAGTGACAATAAAATATACTATGTACAAAGTTTAACATCTGATTAGGCATTCTATTTATGTTATAGTATAAATAAATGGTAGTGAAAATCTCATTTTGTTCTGTAGAAAGCTTAGATGTGTTTATTTACAGCAGTTATATAATCTAATTGATAAGTCATGTTATGCCCTTTATTTACATCCTGGAAATTATGTCTGGCAAATGACTAATCAGCTTCCTCCCTAATACACTATGATTATGAAATTCTATACTGCTAAAATGACCATGTGCCATTTTTCATTATCAGCACAGCAATGGTTGAATGTATAATCCTATTGATATGTAAACACAAGCTTCAAGGCTCAAAGGGCAAACATAATAAATAATTGGTCTCATTTCAAAACATGTTCCATTAGCAGGATTATGTGCAGGAAAATAATGGATTTCTGATATTTCATTTTCAGAATAAACTCTCTAGAACTATATTGACTACTAATAAATACTAAGATGGATTTGTCTTATTAAAACTAGTTGATAATTTATAAATTAAAGGCAATGCACAGTGACTGTTTAGGTACACACCAGAAATAAGAAGTTCTCACCTTCATAATTAATTATGCCGTTCAATAGACCAACTCAAAATGTTTGAGATGTAAATACGTTTTGGGAAGATATTCCTTTTATACAATTGAAAATAAAGTATTTAATACTGTACTTTTACTTAAGTTCTTTCCTATTGTAACTTCAAAGTTATCTTTTTCCCCAAATATTCAATAAATTTGGGGAAGTACGCTTTATAATTAAATTGCTTTTTTAAAATGTTTTAGTAATGTTGCAGATATGATTATATATGATGTATAAGTACTCTAAATAACTTTACAAGCACCAATATTAGAATTATGGTGCAGCCGTTATGGCTTTTAATATCTTCTGTGCAAAATGTTTTATAAAATCCTTTTTCTAACAAACTAGTACAACCACGTTAAAAGTATACAGAAATACTGGTTGTTGGTTTTTTTTTGTTATGCTTTATGATAATTACTGTGATTTCATTGTATGATCAGATTGGAGACATAATCACACATTAATGTATGGGGTGATTATGTATTAAGCTGATATTTGTGCTTTTATGTATGTGTGCAAAACATTCTTTACACAGCAGTATTAAAAGTCTCTTATATGTATCCTGACGGAAACATGAATTAGTATAACACAATGTGCGCATTTATACTTTTTGAGATTACTTTGGGGAGAATTTATAAGCTGCAGCTACATAAAATAAAACATCTGCTATATGTGTATATTTGATATTGATAGAAAACATTTTTAAAAATAGCGCTAAGTAAAATAATAATTTCACCATTTCATCTCAAATGACCTGTTTCACAAGTTTTAAACTACAAATAGTAAAACAATTAATTTAAAATTCAATCTTTCCCCCTTGTCCATAAAGTTTGGCAATAACTGACAATACTTCAAACAATACAAAAAATATATATATGTACAGTTTATGAAAAAAAAGCCAATCACACAATGTGTAATTTTAAGAAGAAAAAAAACCAATAACGTTAGAACAGGCACCTTTATGTTTTTCTCCCCTGTGTAAGTTTTTCTTTAAAATAAATTTTGTGTACGGTAAGTCAGTAAGTGTGTTTTTCAATATAATGTATGGAGTCCTGGGTGTATTACGTCGGTCATTGTTACGACAAAAAAAATAACGCACGTAAATAAAAGACAGGAACAAGTAATTTGTTCGTTTGCTGTCTTAATTGACATAATAAAGCCAATAAATAATGTTGAAAAATGAGAAAACTGTTGGGAAGATCATCCGCGACCATTTGTCTATGGAGTTGACATCAGTCAAGTCTGGAATATTAATCTTGAGCTGCGAAGTGCGCCTCCTTAGTCGACTTTTCTTCGTCATGTGACGCTCTAGTGTGTTTCGGCCAAAGTTGTGGCGGGCTAGTCCTGCTTTACGGTATTGCAAGGTGGAGCTGTCGTACGTTAACATGGTGTTCCGAGGGTCATTCAGTCCCAAAGCCAGCTCTGAAATTCCCATGTCGTTCTTGATATCTAAAGTACTCAGCAAGATATTTTCATGTGGGTCCATCTGTTGGAAATGGAAACTTTGTTTTCACGGTCTATTTTATTCTACCAAATATAATGTAACATGTCGCGTATCTTGATAGGATTGTTTCAAAGCTGATGATATTTTTTGACTTGTCTTACCAATATGTGCAATATCAACATGCAGTGTGTCAATTTTTATTACCTTATTTTTTTGCTCCCCAAGTCCAATGCCTGCATCATCCATAAAGATTGGTTCCCACATTGAATCATGACCATCGAGATCTCTTTGTTTCATCCGGGCATATAAGGTGTCATCTCGGCCAACCACACTACCCACAAGCCACTGATAATGCACACACAAACTATAGTTACTTGTCAAAGAATAAGGGTTTTACATGTGTAGGTGAGTATAATGTGGCAATGACATTTGGTTTACCCAGTACAATAATTGCTCCTTCAGTTCACACAAAGCCCCACAAGGTTAATACAAAATGTTTCTCAAGGGATTTTAATTTGTTAAAGAGGATGGACTATGTTATTCTAACCATGCAATATTGTGTTGTAGTTGTGTTGGTAATAAGACATTTAGTTAACCCAATAGTTCAGATTTTGGACAAATCAAGTCCTCAAAGATGTTCATGCATCACCCGTATTATAAAAGTATTCTCTAAGAATTAGTATGGTGAGCTAAAAAAAATAATAATAATCTTACCTTGTTTGGATCCATTCGCATCTTTTCATTGTTGGCTATAGCGGTCTTCTCAGCTGCCCTCTTCTGACGCTGTGGGCCTCGTCCAAAAAAGATGTAGTTGACCAACGCGTACTCCAGTAAAGCCAGAAAGACAAAGACGAAGCAACCCATAAGGTACATGTCAATAGCTTTGACATAGGGGATTTTGGGAAGAGTTTCTCTCAGATGCGTATTGATTGTAGTCATGGTCAGCACAGTCGTAATACCTATTGTGTTAAAAAAAAAAAAAAAAGACACACGCAAGAAGGAAAACAGTTTTATCAAGAAGTCACGGGAAGATTTTGGGAAGATAAAACAAATTTGGTAAAACGTTTCTCATACAGATTGAGGGGCGACTCAATTTTGTCCCACCCAGCTGACCCGTTTCCATGATGAGGCATTAGTTTTATTTTATTAAATCCTGTCGAAACCCCACAACCCCTGCCTACCACCAAATCACTAAATGCAGCTCAGTGTTCAATTAACAAAATTGCCTTGTCGACTAAATCGGGGATTTGCGTATGCGTCAAAGAAACCTTCCAGGCTGTGTTGCGATTGACATAACATTGACAAGAGAATATCGTCTCGACAAAGTAGTGAAAAATTGATGATTCTGATCAACTGAGTTGCACATCATTAATATTCTTGTTTTGGATGTGGCCTGTTTACATTTCCTATGATATGTGTACATCAATATCATACAAATTGGCTGCTCTTTCTGGAATGAGACCTTTTGAAAAGGTATCATTGAGTTGATTGGAGAGATTCTTGCAAAATGTCTTAAGTAATCATATAGATTCAACCTCCAGATCAAAAATCATGTCAAGAATTTACAGTATAAAACAGTTTTGCTTGGTTCTATGGTCTCAATTTTCGTTCAAAAAGGGTGTTTAACTTACCGAGAGCAACCCTGGCAGCAGATGCATCGTAGTTGATCCAAAAAGACACCCAGGAGAGAATGGTGATAAGGATTGAAGGCATGTATGTTTGAAGGATGAAATATCCAATATTTCGCTTCAATTTAAAACTTAAAGACAGACGTGGATAAGATCCTATAAAGTTCATAAAGGGAAGATGAAGAACACATTAATCACCCAATCTACGTATATCGAAATTGGTGCATGGTCTTCAAAGTGCTTATAATAGACACTTGTGATTAATGTTTCGCACAGTTAAATATTTTGTTAAAATTGTACACCATAACTAGTAATCATTGAAAATAAGTGTTTTTTTTTGTGTTATCAATTTTTTTTTCTTGTGGTATCTAAACCGTAAAGAAAGGAAATTTGAAACCAGAATGAATTGGATGTTTTTGATTTAAAAATGAATTGTTAATAGTCACACTGGAAAAGAAGTCTAACAAGACATTCACATAGAACTTCAATTTACTTGAATGTCATGTAGACAGAACAGGGCTAAAGGGACAAGTTTTACACATGAACACACTTAGAAGTCTGTTGGGCTATGGTGTACATCTGCTATTTAATTTAGTTCATTTAAGAATGAGCCACTGTGAGTGTCACTAAGGTTTAAGTTCACAGAATAAACAAACACAGCAGGTTGAAAGAAACACTACAAAACCCACTGGTGTGTGTTATTCCTTCAATAAACTGACATTGGCTCTCCTTGGCTGTAAAGTTGACAAACATATTGGATAAAGGCCATACTTCTGTTGAGGTATGCATGTTTGAACGATATCAGGCTCCTTCCATTTTGCCTTTGACATCATGCTAAAAAGGGATTCCCCATGCCGAGTGTATCCCAGTTGATTTAAGTCACGGCAACACTCGTGCTGGTGCCCATAAATTACATTCATGGAATCGACCAAACACACACACAGGCTTTTCAAATATTGTAAATTCATGGGCAAATAACTTTGGAGTTATAGTGCCTTGTAACCCTTTTAGGTAGGAAAAGTTCTTTACTGTATTTTTATGTCTCTGCCTGCCTGCTTACACTTTTTTCCCTCCTCTCACGACCGAATCATGAATATGGAAGCATGAAAATCATAAATATTTCATTGTATCAGACAACACTGCTTTTGTTTATTGCTTTTAAATAAGTCATGCTATCTTCTGTTATCTCAGAGGGTAGCTCCTGATATAAACTCTGTTTGAATGTTTTCATCTTGACAAGCCATAGTACAAGCAATTAGCAGCATTGGTATTTTTGTATCCATCCAAGTGCAGCCACTAAAGGCAATTTGCTCACATAGCAATGAAGCAAAACAGTAAAAAGCTACATTAAGTCTCCATTTTAGAGCTGTTACTTAATAAAACTCAGTTCTTGTGTGAATTAACAACAAAATAGTCAACTGCTAGTTTTAAAAGGGATTTGGAAAATCTCTTCACCCTTTAAAGCCCAAACCATTTAATAATTGACAGTCAATTTAAATTCTGAAAATACTGACAATTCATGCATCAAATATGATATGCTTTGTCAATTTTCAAAGTGTTTTTTTACTTTCTATTTATTTTTTTACTGCTAACTGAATCAAAAGTGCCTATTTTGTGTTCTTTTAGCAGTGCATTGCAGTTTGCATTAATTGATAGCATAGATTTTTTTCAGGGTTTACCATCACAAGTGTTTCCACTTCATTCTCCTTACCTGTCGAGAAGACAACATTCTTAGAGATGAGCTTGTGATCGACAATAGAGAACTGTGGCAGTTCAATCTTGTCCACGCCGGTTACGGCATTGTTGCCTCCTCGCCAATAGAACTCAATGTCATCTGTTGTGTAACCATCTGTGACCGAAAACAAAGAAAAGCAAAGACTTAGTGACTACAGGATAAAGTACCAGATTGTGCTACAACAGCTGGAGTATACCATGTTCCATTTGAAGCTGTTGGTAAAGAGGAACCATACAACTTTTACACATAAAAAGTTTTAATCTCACACGTTAGACTGACACCGATCCTTTAATAACCGCATAGCATGCACCAAATGTCGATACGTAAGTTAGGAATTTGATCTTCTCATGCTATTCCTCACCCTAGCCAGAAATTAATCACACTCTTCATGGCCAATTCTTTTTGGGGTGTTTTTTTTTCCAATAATTCATCACCTCTTTTAGCTAGGCAAGTGTTCACTGATTTTAAACATTCGCCTTTTAGACTGCCTTGAACAAACCATGCAACATTTTGAGTGAATTATGGAAAAGATTGCCAATAAATAATGAACTAATGTTAAACATATGACATTACTTATGTATAGTAGCTGAGGAAACCCCTTTACTGTATATAGTATATGGTCGATGGGACTAAATCTTTGAGTCAGCCTATTATGTTGTGTCCCAAGAGCAACTAAATTATTAACATGCACAGAAAGAATGATTAAATAACCCAGAAAGGCATCCATTTTCATGTCTAGAAGCGAGTAGAATCCTTGAAAGGGACAAAAGTGTTTTAATATTAATCTGAACCAAAGTTATGCACTTTTTTTGCTTTCATTTTGGCCAAATCAGTGGAGATGTGGGGAGAAATGTGGGCAATGGGTACAAGCAATAAATCATTAAGAAACATGTTACTTTTATTTCCTTCACAGGAAAAAAATCGACTTTAAAAGTGCAACACAAACCATGCAAATGGCTTTTCTTCATGACACATTGCATTTCAAGGATAGTATATTATTGAAACACTACAGAAAGGACATGCAAATTCCATTAAATCATTTTATTCACACAAGCTCGGCAGTGTAATTTAATACAATGGCTATTCAATTGATCCTCCTTCCAAGGGGATTAAACTGTAAGGTTGGCCATATGTAAAATGAGCAAGAATTATGTCTTTGTGATGAACAAAGTAATATCAATGTGTAGTGCACCATCCGAATGGTTTGAGAAAGATGTTTCGTTTGTCAACATGTAAAGGGTGCATATTATAAATGATGATATGACTGCGTGTTTGGGGATTTGCACGCCAGATGAGTCAGTGTTATTTCATGTTGAATTGTTTGTGGTATTTTTGCGTGTGTTGCCATGATAAATGATAGTGTGGAGATTAAACAGCTAACAAACATGGATGAGTGTTCGCATATCTGTGACGTGCGAGGTTGACAAAAATAGGAAATTTATGGCAAAGCTCTCATTCTGTTTCTTTTTCATTATTCTCATTGAAGAGACTGCTAGAAATAATTAATGCAGCAATAAAACCAATGCTAACAATTGTCTTGTTCACACCAAAAGGAACAACTGAGAGTCCTTAGTCGAATTGTACCATTCGGTTGATGCCATCAGGAGATGCTGGCAATTAGCGTTTCAAACTCATTAAAATTTCACAGAGCCAGCCACCAAGATGTCGTTAGGTTTGGTAAATTACTGATCTACTCTTCCAGTGCGTTTATAATAGTACGTGAATCTTTTTGGTATGGTCAATTCAGTTCATAACCCATCTTGAAAGTTGGTGGGGATTCTACTGTATTATGTCACTCAACTTAGTCCCAATCCAAAAAGGGAATGGAAAAGATTTTTCACCAAATCCTTCCAGTTGTCCGTTTTGCACTCAAGTTAAATTACAAATACATGGTAATTTGTTTCTGTCAACCTTTTTACCTCGCCGTTTTCGCCTCCATCCTGCCTGCTCTCCTTAATTAAATCTTGACTGACCTATTTAGTTGGAATATATTAGTAAGCCTGAGTCTTCTTCATTGAAGGCTGTGAACGCCTTCGCACTCTCATACATTTCTTCTTCCTTTTGATGAAAGCCCCCCTTTATGTTTGCTGCTTTCAAGTGTACCCCCACAACGCATTTCACCAACCTCAGAACCTCTAAGTGGGATATGGCCTACTTCACCCAACCGGGTGAGTGAATGCAGCATTGCTATTGCAGTAGCGGCAAATACAAACGCTTTCATTCCAATCATATCTGTGAATATTTGCTGTATTTTAAAAAAAATGCTTATTGTGTTAGTTTGTGACACAATGCATTGAAATTTGAAGAATTGTAGTCATTATGGGCATCATGAACATAAAACTCACCCAATCAAAACAATTGAAATAGTTTCTTTTAGAAATGAAATTGAAATGTTTAACATTTGCCTGCAAATTAGTGATTTGCATGACATCAAAAAAGAGTCAGACATACAAATTAGCTAGAGTAGGGTGAATAGGAACTAACTCCATTAAGCTTAATTGTCAGAGATATTAACTTGTCCCATCTGGGGGAGAAAGAAAAAAAAAAGGATTGCATGGAAGCACAAAAGGTCCGCGAGTCCCGCCGGGCCAAAATTAAATGAAAATTTTCGTGATTCCATCTGTGGAGATAAGCATACAAAGGAGGAGCTATTTAGCCGAGACTGTGGCATCTGCATTTATCTCCAGGATTTTTATCATCTCAATATAAAGTGATTGTGCCATTGATTCCTAGTAATGGTCAAATGATGTCGCCTTACGAGAAAACACTGGCATTTTATGTATAAAACAGAAAGGACCATTTTTCTTTTCCCTACCATGCAGTGGCAATACAGAGACTTGAAAGTCAACATTTATTCTCTTTGACGAATAATGAATGATGCCAAGAGATTTATATTGCAGGTGTGCATCAAACTTGTTTTCTTATTTTACAAATACACAATGTTGGTCATAAAAAAAACTTTGGAACATTCTTATGAGAGTTCAAAGTCATTTCAGTGGACTGGAATATGATGTGAAAATTGGGTTTCAAATGCTCCTTCATGCCTGACTGCGGCTTTGGACTCTCTGTGACATTCATTTACCAAAGTGAATGCACCCGTCTCAAGTGAAAACTGAGATGTTTAATAAACAGCCAGTTTGCATTTCAGCTCAATGCATATGAAAACATTCATGACGGCCCACAAAAAAATCAAAATATTTCACCTAGACTATTAACTGACATTTTTCACTGAGCAGAAGTGACCTAACTTAATTAATTTTTGAATCTAGTTAGTTCAAAGTGAATAAAAACCTTGTGTCCAATTAAAAATATCTCTGAAAAGCTGCATTTGGTAGCAATAGCAACAGAATATCTTAAGATAAAAAATATCAAGGGAATGCTACTTCAACTCTGACATCGGCGCATTCTTTGGTTTTACAAGGAAATAACACAGACGTGTGTATTTCCGAACTGTTTCGGTGACTTCAAGTTGGTTTCCATTTGTGAATTGCTTTTGCCTGTCAGTACCCTTGAATTTTCAATTCCCCACTGCACTGAAGAGCCCTCTGCATTCACACAGGCTAGAGCTAATCAAAAAGACAAAGAGTAGTTTCTGCCGTTAAACGGATGAGTGACCATACAGTGTTCATGATTTATTAAAATGGTTCACAGCTGCTGTAAAAGCAGAGTTAGTGTGACATTTTTTAACAGAAAACAGCTTCATATTATAGTAGTAAGGGCACCTGAATAACGACGTACAGTGGCGTGTCGTATCACAGTGACCCAGAACTTAAGAGGTTAAAACACATTTTAATAATTGATGCACTACGAGTTCCTCACTCTGATGTGGAATGTGCTGAGGGAAATACTACCACGAAGATTCATGGTTTACGGATGCGTGACCAAGAGTTGAGTTGCTCTAACTAGTGTTGCCAAATAATTTGGGTGATAAGAAATGGCCTCATATTTTAAAGGAAAATAATATGTTGTTTTTCCCAATAAAAATACAACTGAACTAAGTAGAAACAACTAAAAATTGTTTTACTTTTGGAGGGGTAAATGATATTCATGTGAATATTGCAAACAACATTCGTTCTTATTTGTGGAAAATAAAAGCAAAGCAAAAATGATGGTGTTAATATGTTTACACCTTTGAGAACACTAGAATGTGGTTAAAATAATCATGGTATTAATATTTAAAGTCATAGTGAATCAGCTTTCTCTCTTTTATATATTAATCCTATGTTGAAAGTACTTTGCTCAAACAAAATGAAAGCAGAAGTTTTTTTTTCTATTAGTTGATATTGAGCAAAAAAAAAAGTCTGTGAAAATAAATGCTCTACTTACAACTTTCAATCTCCAGGGTGCAGTTTTGCTCATCCAGTGGATATCTTCGAAGGTCCATCATACAAGCAGCAGTGGTGGTGATCCTGAAAAGTAAGTGACATTGAAGTTTCTTTTTTGCATTGCTATACATTTGAGAAAAACTTGACCTGTGCCCTGTAGACAACTAAAAGTGGTGACCTTGTCTTAAACTAGAAGTCACAGCTATCTAAGCATGATGAATGGAGCCTTGACTTTACTGCAGATAGAAAAAAAAGATATGAAGAGATGGTTATCTCCATCTCAAGAAGGATGATCTTTGATACTATAGATTGACAAGAAAACGTCAATAGAATGGATAAAAGGTCAAACAGAGCATTTGAACCATCTTTCCGTTCTTTAGACAGGATTATATTTTTCACATCATGTCTATCGACTTAATGTATGAATGCATGCACGCATGAAAGCTAACAATAACATTCCACTCATATAATAAAATGTGTATGACAGTTGCCATAGCAGCTTCAACTGTGATATAAAGAGGCACGGATAGGTAGCATGATGACAACAGCAGCCAACCATGAGTCAGTAGATAAGCTTCTGTTGTCCGTCAGGCTTTGTAATAAGAACATAAGGATGAGGCAGTGAGTAATAGCTTTCCATTCTTCCTCTGGCTTTCCTCCTGACTGTGAACTGGAGTCTCACAAAGAGAGTTGTTACGGCACAGCAAGGAATGGCAGGTAATCGTGTAGACACAACTGACATCACAGATAAATGTGACCCAGTAGAGAAGCTCATAACGAGTAAAAAAGTGTGGAGATAATCAACCAGTGAGACCCTTGGCCTAATCGGACTCTCATCATCTAGAACAAAAAGACACTCCATGCCAATAATTTAGCTTTTCACTGTTTTTGCTTTGATTAGACATCCACTATTCAAGAAGCTTTACAGAAAGACTTGGTGAGAAATCGTGAACCATGTGTTAAGAGTTTTGTTTAATTCGATCTTTTATGGGCGATAGATTGTGATGTGTTTTAACTTGAAATTACAGACACGTTGGGTATACTTTGTGATGAACACCAACGACTTTATAAATAAATTGTTTAGCCATGACAAGGTCAGGTGGACTTAACGTTTCTTGTCTCTTGTCACAGTCAGCAATTCTTCCACTAGTGTGGATTTGCTGCTGGTGATGAGTCCGCCAAGTGCTTAACCAAGGAGTAAATTACTGCTTACTTTCTGGCAAGTCTCTGATGTTGTGTGTATAGATGGAGCCAGCGGTGTAGAACTGAAAGACGAAAGCCTCTGGCAGACTCTTTGGGAAGATAGCCCAGGTAATGTCAAGGTTATCATTGTTGTAATATGTGCAATGAACTGTTGGGTTGTGCAGTGATTTAAAAAACTGATGTCTGCACATTTGAATGGCCCCAATGGAGGTGAACAACTTCAATGATTAGCCAAGATAATAGTTTAACTGCACTTTATTGACACCTGTTACTACAGTCCTACTAATCAGGTTGGTGGTGTCATCTTGTGGGATCTTAGAGCGTTACAGAAAGAATGTAATCTTGAATTAAGTTTTTTTCTGCAAATAGCATAAGAAAGAGTTAATTTAATGCAAATTTTAGTATAGACATGCATATTTATAGCTATGGGTACACTGGATGTTTTGTTTCTATGAGATAACTTTTGATTTGAATCTACATACTATCTAAATAATGATACATTATCAATTGCATATAAAGATAAAAAAATCAATTGCAGCGTAAATCCATTCATTAAATATCGTGGAATTTTAACTAAGGGTTTTGACCTCCTGGCAAAGTCACCACCAGACAGCAAGTGAGCTCCATATGCTCAAACATGGTGGCCCTCTAACCAAAAGGTCAAGTAATGGTCAAGTTGCCTCACATGCTCATGGCTGTCTTGAACATTTAGGTCAGGGATATTTCTGTTGATTACAGGTTCTGCACACTCATCTTAAAAATGCCTTGTTTTTGTTATTTTTCTTTTGTTTACACAGCACGTTTTTTGCATGGCAAGTTGACAAAAAACCCCATCCCATTTAGTTTCTTGCATTTTTTGTTCACAGAAAATTTCAAGACATTTTTAAAAACCATTTGGTGATAGTAGCTGGGTACTACTTTTAATCCGACCGCTAACAGATAGTTAAAGTTGATGCATGAATTGCACCATAGCTAATACCCAATCCTACGGATGGTTACGATGCATTATTGAGCAAGTTGCAAAACACTTCCGTTCTGTCATTTATTCATCATACGCAAGGGTGTGCCTCAAAGGCTTGAGGATGCAATTTGAGTGTAAATGAATGTCTTTTCATCTTGACTGGATTGCTCATAAATTGTTCAGAACAGAAAGATGAAGGACACACATAATTAGACGGAACAATGTGATCTTTCCCGTGAAGCTCGTAGTTGCTATTACCTTCTTATTTCAGCAACTACACACATTGTCAAAGTCTTTTGTCGTACTATTAGTAATTTAAAGTATATCTCCCACAGTGTATAATATAATGTATCAAATAATATCCATTTTGGATTACAAAATATAAAGCTTCTTTGAAATGAATAAATAGAGCTGCCTGATTTTCAATGAATACAACAGTTTATATATAGTAGATTAAAGGTCAGGGCATGATTATTATGCAGTACAGTATATTAGAAATTTGAGTCTATAAAATCTTTGTTGCCGATGTCCTTAAAACCATCTCAATGAACCTCACGTTTTAATTAACAAAGAAAGCAAATACTGTTAGTATGTTAGAATGTATTTGCTCTGGGTTAATTTGTAACTGCTTCAATGGACTTTGTACATCCAATTATTTATCCAAATCCCATATTGTTTAAAATTATATGACAGCATTTGGACATTCACAGAGACTTGCTCTTGACTCATGATTTTCTTTCTCCCAAACTCCCTAACCTTTGTTTGCCAGCCCTCGCAAGTTGGACCATAATTGTGATTTGCAAGTTTGTCTTAGTTTTGCATCTGAATAGTTGTAAATAAATACACTTGGTCTATCCACACGCACATCATACATGCGTTTATTCACATTGTGGACCAGAGTAATTAAAGTGAGTTTTATAATCGCTGTCCGTTTACCACTGGGTGGACGCCTTGCTTTATTTAATGAAGCCAAGCAGTAACTAATTATTTAATATCCGTTAGGGGCTTTAATACAATGTGAAATATCTGTACGCGTGGCCATTTTGTTAGAAGAGCAACTAGCTGATCTCATGACCCAATTCTGGCCATCCTACTTACATGATATTGAGTGTCAAGAGTGATGGATTTCTATCCCCCAATTTCATGTTAATCCCTCACTTCATCCAAAGTAATATTTTCTGCTGACTTTAGCACGACTTCCGCTTTTTATGGCCAAGCAAATCCCTGCGATTTTGTATTTGTCATTTGCATATAAGGATTCGGCTGTACCAGGTCCGACGTAGTAGATCATAGCTTTAAATTAAATGACATGATAATATTCTGTTTCATTATAATTTGATCCTCAAAATCTGTTAGTGCACCTGAACTGATAATCCTCATTTATTGTCTAGAGAATGTCAATTTAATGGTACTTAAAAGTTTTTTTGTTTTAATGTTATTTTTTTGTAAATGTAAGTGATTACTCAAAGTCAATCCCATGTTTAATTCCATTGTTTAACTTGGCTATTTATTAATTTATCAAAGGCACCCCCCATTAGGATTAGATGTGCCCTCAGATGCATGACTATCTCACTCACACAAATGTTTGTGGTTTTAAGGAAGGGTTTATTATGGATCAGTGGTGACTGAGGCCCAATTGGGTTCTCATGTTGTCTTTTAATTCATTCAAGCAATCTCGTGACCAATTTAAATGGATTTGTGTACTATATTTGAGAAAAATAAACCTGTGTGCATAGAAATAGTATTTGTCAAGTTTAGCACATAAAAATGGGAGCAGTGTTGTGTTTATATTTTGGCCTGGAATTTCCTGCTTCAGCACTTCTTGATACAATATTGCATTTTACAGCTTTTCTTACTTTATGGCTTATTTTATGGAAATCTTACCTGAATAAGCAGCATCTGGATTTATTTGTTTATTTATTTAAATACATAGAAGATATTTTTGCAGATTGCTAGTATTTAAAGTGGGATATGAATGTAGATCATCAATATGATTTGTGTCTACTGCTTTCCTCCGCATTAATTCTAGTTTCCCTCAGCAGTGCTAATGCTTTGCCATAATAGCCATTAAGGAGTAGACTTTTCAATAAGGTTTTGCTAGAGTTTGGGCATCTGAGGCCTATTTTGCTAAAGGAACTGATGAGACATAAAAGTGGAGCATGAACTGCACCGTCAACGGTAAGAATGAAAGTCAGTCAATTAGGTCAATTGTTTTAAAGTCGTTGGAGCTCTAATGGAGATTGGACTGTCATTTTGCTAAAGGTCAGATAAGAATCTAAGGCTCAAATTAAGTATCTTTAGAAGCATTATATGTTTGTTTTTTAATCTCAAGCATTCATTCATTAGCCCCTTTAAACTTAGAAATATATGTGAAGATGTATGAAACAACCCAGAAACCATCACGCAAGTCTTAAGCCGTTATTTAGAAAATTGAAATTAAACACTAGTATCCAGTGATGAATTGGAATTTAGAAGAATTTATATATAAAAGGAAAAGTGGGAAATAAGTAAAAACTCACCTTAGACCATAAAGCACAGTGCCATCGGGGTGCAGACGGATCATTCTGTTCTTCACAGTGACACCGTGGACGAAAGACTTCTTGTCATTGAGGAAGTAGGTGTCAGGCACCCACAGCTGGTCTGCCACACGGTTATCTAAGGTCAGGTTGAGGGGAATCTCCGAATAGGACAAGCGCTTATCTCGCCAGGCCTGCTGGAAATACATGGTCAGAGTGTAGTCCTGGAATTGAGAGAACAAAGGAGGGTACGTGGGAGGAAAATGGAGGGCACAAAAATGGTAAGACATGGATGAAATGAAGTGTGGATGTAGGAGAAAAGAGAATGAGGAAAGATGGTTACTCTTAAAAGCCAGCGTTTTACAAGGAGCTATGCTCTGTGATACTTTTACATAGCCAGCTTTCGTTTTAGAATCACATTTGGCTTCAATATTAGATGAAGCCCACTTGAAATACAAGTACCCAAAAAATGAAATGTTAGAAAAAAAAGTAGCTACAGTGGTATGCATTTAAGGCATGAAAATCTACCTCAACTGTACTACTGTAAAACACAAATGGTTATTTGTAAATTATTTTTGCAACAAGAAATAAAGACAATGAAATTTCACCTATGATACTAAACAATAAATCAGCCACATATTGTTCCCCCAAATTGAAAATAATATTTGGCCTCAGTGGTACCCATCGATTTGTGATTAAGGCATGATATGTTTTTCACTACTGCAGAAAGTAGAAAAGACAAAAAGCACAGTTAGGTCAGGGCCTGCTGTAAATTTTGACATTGTTTTGAGTTGTATGGCAAAATTGCCCCCTCTAAAAAAAACTAGCACAACTGAATGCTGCTGAAGTTATTGCTGTGCCAACAATTCTTGAGTTTTGTTAGAATTAATGATACTTTTTCTGCAAAGTTTCCAGAGACATCCAGACAAAGATAAAACATGTTCATAATTCATAAACAAACAGAATATTTCATCCCCACCCCCTTCGTTCTGATAAATCTAGGACACATTCAGCGCCCACAATCATTCATAAAAAGCTTCTTTTTATACAATCAATAACAGCATAAACTTCCTGCTGCAAAGAAACTTTCCCCCCCTATTTCTGATATGAGTGACATGCCTACTTTCTGCGCTGGTATGACAACAAAAACATGCATTTTTGAACATGCCTACTAGTTACAAATGAGATATTTCACAGCACCTTGGGGACTCCTATTCCGCCCGCGGGCGTTTGGGTAGCAGGAGCCATTTTTATCCATTTCCAATTTGATACATTTTGTCATACTTTTCGTGGCTTATGTAAAAGCTTTCTCTCGAAATTAAAAACACGATTTCATGGCCACATTTGGTAGAGTAATTTGGATGAAAACATGGTGTGGTGCATTACTGGATAACAATATCTTAAACGACTTGGATAAACTATTTTCTTTCTTTCTTTTCTTCCCATTCACACCAATGAGTTTCTTTCACAACACTTCCAATTCTAGTCGACTGTTATATAAGTGCTTATTCTGGCATGCTGTGAAATACAACACATGTGGGTAAAGGGATTTTTTAAAAGTATCAGATGATTATTAGGGGGAATCATGCATCATCTGTCTCTAAATTTAAAGCCTCCTTTCTTCCCCCCACTTAGTTAAATGACCCATTAAAATATTATAATTGTAATGATTCCTCTTTGTCCAAAACCCTACGAAACTGTTGTAAAAGAGACATTGAGGCTATTCTGAATCTTGTCTCCAAATGCATGGTTCCATCTTAAACTGCTATGCAAAATGTACAATTCTGCCTCCCACATCCAGTCCACTTTTAAATATGCCATCCTGTCAAATAGACAATTGACAGTCACTGTAGTTTAGTGGGGGTTCTGCTTAAGCGTGGTAGCGTTTGAAATATTTCCATTGTCATCCCCCACAGCCTTTTATTGCAGCCTTATCTACAAGAGAAAGTTGTGGCTTGCTTTGTAGGACGAACTCTGTGGAAGAACTTTCCTAAAAGACGGGCATTGTGTGCCTAGTCCCGTTGTGGGAGGAAGTGGCTTTAAATTAGCAAAGCGACTGCCGTGACAGTGTGCCCGCGCATGGAAGTGCAAGTGAGGCTGTCATAACAACAGTCATAATGAGCATCACTACATAAACTGTGTGAGCGGAAAGTGCGAGAGGGACGTAAAGCCAAAAGTAAGCAAGAATGATATGAAAAGGACGACTGTAATGTATGAACATACAGCAGTTTCTAAGCTTTTTGACTAAAAAGTACAATGGAATCACGATGTTATCTGTGGTATAAATTATTACTAGACCGAAAAATGTATGATCATAAATCTGTATTTCTACACACAGGATGGTTTTAGGATCTTGCCTTGCAGTGAACTTGTTATGAGTCTCTCCCAATAAAGGCATGTCTTGCAATATCTATTAAAAAATACACACATTTCCTAACTTCGTAACTTGAAAACAATAAAAAATCGATATATTGAAGTAAAAATATAATTTGAAAAATAAAAATCTCATCTTTGACTCTGACCTTATCTGAACTTTAGGTCGTCTAAGTCAGACGGTTTGTCCTTCACATCTGATCCCCACCCCCACACCACATGTCTGCTTTTGGATTAAGAACAATACCAAGAATTAATATTAAAGTTATTCACAGGATACGTGATGTGTTTTGTTGTTTTCAAGTCTTCAATCTAAGCCTTACATTACTGCTTTTGACCTCATTTCCTCTATCCCGGGAGAAAAGCAATAAGTCCTTAAAAACTACACGGAAAAAAAAAAATCTAAATGTTTGCTGGTATTCCGTCTGACATGTTACTTTTGAAACGATCCAAAGCGTCCATTCATCTTTTGGCTCATCGCATTGCACTCTTAAAGTCCTTTACATATGCACGTAGGGACATTTCCTCAAAACACCTCTTGCAACAAACATTTACTTACTTATTTATATATGAAGTGAGTCAGTGAGAGAACATTGAGGCTGTAGAAGGACAGAACAGCGCATTTTGAAGCGATCTTTTAATAAAGCAGTGACTCACACAAACATTTTAGAACATCACTGTTTCTCTCTTGACTACTAAAGGTTCATTTTTTTCATAAGCACTTTTTGTTGTTCACTTTAGTGGCTTTAATTGATCTAGGTGACCTTTAGATGCTCGCCCTTTTTGTCTGAGTGGAATCTGTTTTTGCCAAAAACTACTTTTGGGAAAGGGTAGAAATTTTTCAAATGGACATCTAGGTTGGATTTTTCCCCCTCTTACCTTTAAATTCATTTTTTTCCATTTTTGAGGTGAGACCCTTAACGCTAGGCTTGTTAAAAAATGATAGAAGATTTCAAGGGGTGTAAATGAAAGGCATCTGAAAGCTCAGAGGAGCTGTGATCCAAATGGCATTTATTCTTCACTGTTTGCCACTTTCACTATCTAATTTCAGCACTAGCGGTGACCTCCCTCTAATGTTTTTTTTCTCACTGTCCTCCTCACCTTAATTTATTTTCTTGAGTCCCATTTCCCCCATTTCTTATGAAGAGTGTAGTCTATCATCTTAATCCCCCAAGAGCTTGTGTTGTATCTATTTGTACACTTTGGGGAACGTAAATCATGAGAGTTAGAGCGCATCATAGGTAGTCTAAATGTCATTTTGTCATTTGAAGTCTTTTCAGGCTCAAAGGTCTTTTTGCTGTTACTATTTCATGTATTCACAGACAGTATGTAATAGCTTATCTCCTTAGTGTTGCAATTTAACGTCATTGTATTGATAAACTGCAGTAGAAAAAAATCTCATCAATAATTTTCTATAATGCTTTTCCTTAGAGCTAGGAGTGCTCCTGAACCTATTCCAGCTGATTTTTACCAAGAGGTATTTATCGAGAGCACAGGATACAATAGTAGCAATATAATACGTATCAACTGTTTTCCATTAATATGTATACACATTTTAATACATCATAAAAGGTTCTAAATCCCAACTATGTCACTGTAGTATGACCATATTCTTACTTGACCTTGAAGAGTCTCTTTAATCAAAGTCATATGACCTTTCTTTTTTACTCGCTAAAACCTGCTGGTATAAAATGTGATCTCTCTGCCCCCTAGCCAATGTTACTCTATCATCCATCCACTTCAGTGTCTTGAAAAAGCCCTCCAACCACAACAAGCGGCTTTCAATTTCCTGTCCCACACTGTCCTCTTGCCGTCAGCGACAGGCTATGAGAAGCCTGGCAGAGGGCACAATTCCTCCAAAGAGGCCTAATAATAAACATGGCAGCCCCCACCAAGCTGAGTGACATATATTGCCCGTTCCCCCAGCAGCTGAATACGAACTCCTTAATATTCAAGCGTTGTCTCAGAAACAGCTTCGGCACCGCATGGAGTCAGTTCCGCAGCATGCATACACACAGGTTTCTGCAGGGGTTTCATTTGCCCCGTTTCTATTAGCATGAATACTGACGTTTTAAACTGCCATATCAGCAAAACCAATAACGTTCAGCTGGACTGACAGATTCAGTTAATATAAAGACGCGAGAAATGACAGATTCAGGCACAACTTTTAACTTTGGACAATAAGGCGCACCTGACTATAAACCACAACCAACACATTAAACAAGAAGACTTTGTGTCAATATTAGACATACTGGACTATAAACTCGAGGGATATACACAGCAAAAGACATCCAGCTTAAATCGCCTGTAAAACCCATAGAGAAGCCACACAAGACTATAATCCACATGGTTCAAAGATACCACTTTTAGTCCTAAAATTGCAGTAATTACAAAAGCTATAGAACAAAAAAATGGACAATGAGTCCATGCATTGAGAAATGCAGTATATAATCAACACTAATGAATATGACAGTGCAGAGAATGGATAAAATAACGCCATTTTTCAACATGTTTGCTAAATACATTTCCCGTAAGGAGATGACCTCAAGCTTTTAGAAGCAGTCTAATGTCCTCTCCTTGGAGCTATTTTCTTGACTTTCCCATTATTTAGTGAAGAATTGGAGATGGCTTCAGAAAAAGCTCAATTCCAATAGTGAATCAAATTTAGAGGCACTATTGTTCTCCCTCCCCACCCAGAAGCTGGAATGCTTAGGTTAGTCAGTTGGCAGCTGTGCAGCTTTACGGACGACATACAGTTTATTAGAGTCAATTGGGGCATCTGCAAGCCCTCTTTGTGTCCTTAGAGAGAAATGGTAGAGCAAAAGGCCAGTTGGAGAGAGAGGAACGGGGCAGGCGAGGACAAGGTCCAAACAGATTGTTAGGCAAGGATTATGAACTGGAAAATACTGATGGAAGACATAAAAAAAAGTTGTTGAAGGTTTCCCTTAAGCTTCAAACAAAATATATACATAGCCTCAAATGCAATATTTGACTATATTTGAATGGCTTCCCTTTTGGAGACTCCAAACAAACATTACAAGGAGCGATTGCTTGAAGTTGTTTCCTTTCGCAGAATTTTGATTTGCTTTTCAAGTATTCTGTGAAGAAAAAAAACACCTGCAGTCTCACTTGTGGGGGCCATGACACACTGTTTTTTTTCTTTTGACCAGCTCAGATAGAGCAACCACTAGTTCACAGGGAGCAAAAATTGTGACTGCAAAATATACTTGAGGCAGACTACAGTTGAGAGGTTGTAACGAGAAAAATAACAACAAACATATTTATCACCTCACCACCTGACCTGAAATGTATATAGTTTAGTACTTAAGTTTTAAAATAGATATTATTGGTTTTCTTTCTCTCCTTATAAACTGACCATTTGTTGCAAAGCATTATAACTAGCAATCATTACTGCACTCAGCTAGAAGCGAAAAGTGCGTAGATGAAAATTCAGAGGTTGCACATATTTGAAAAAGGAAAATATTGATTCGGGACCTTGAATGAAGCCATAAAATCTTTGCTGATGACAACTGTTCTGTATTTATGGATTTCTTTTTTTCAATGGGGACGACAGGTGAGGATCGAAAGCTGCTTCTAATTTTCTTCCTATTTCCAGGCAGTCAATTTACTGACTTATTTAATCTAATGAGAATTTTGCAAATATTTGAATCAGTAGTCTAGCCAAAAACTACCACATGACCTTTTCCAACAATATCCATATTTAAACTTGAAAATGCATCAAAACATAAAATAGAGCATTAAGTATACAATACATAGTCCGCCTCTCAATAAAAGTTCTTCAAATGGTTTGAAATGCAACAAAATCCTTATGTGCAACTCACTTGTCAGAAGCACAAGAAAGCCAAACAAAATGTAGTCAATCCAGTGTGATACCTGTTGACAGAATAGTGCAGTCGTGATTGTACATTGACGGACAGTGTGTGAGGTGTCACTCACTGAGGCAGCTCCTGGAATGTTTCCAACTGTGAAAACAACATCTCAACAGAGATAAGCGGATCACCAGATGAAAGTCTCCCAGCTTAGTTCCCCGAGTTTTCACCCCTCAGCTCTTTCTATGTGAGGTGTATGGCTTTCTTAGTATATCCTACGGATATCCCGATCACATATATATTTGCATTACTCAATTTCAACAAAGTTATTGCAACATTATAATCATATGAAAGGGTTATTTCAACCTGTTCGGAACCCATGTTCGGATTGGGTACATCACTGACATACTATATATTACTTATAAAAGTTCTATCTCAAATTAATGTGTTGCTTGTTGTCTCTGGTGCAGTAGTTCGGGTTGTTGGTTCAAAACACATTGGCACTAAGTCAAATCCTCACTGCAGTGTTTTGCATTGACGAGAGGTACATATAATATGACCTTGCAATAAAAAGGATGCTGTCTGCAGAGGACAATGTTGTCAAAAAAACTGTGAAATGTATTCAAAATATGCATGGGAGACCAGTAGAAGGCCATATTAAATCAAGAAGGGATTCTGAGTAATTGGCGTTTGCATAATGGAAATGACTATTAATAAGATTTTCTACATATTGTGACAACATCGGACCCATTTGAGGTTTGGTAAATGAACATTATCATATAAATGAGTACTTTTTGCATCGGGGTAACATTAAGCTGTTCATTGTGATTAAATGGCCACCCTGGGACTCCTTCAGGAAGTTGGGATCTGAAAAACTGCTTAACTAAGTAATAACATTTTTGCAATATTGGTTGTTTCTCTGGATATATACATATCCAGCTATTTTAAAAGTATTTCCTGTTATGTGTCGTTTTCTAAAGACAATTTAAGGAACTTCTAATACAATAATATCTCTATTTGGACAATGATAATGAAATGGCAACATAGAGATTATGCGGCAATAAGATGTTCAATTTCGCGGTTATACTTCCATCACTATGGATTATTATTTTTTTTATCAATATATTACTTATTTTTTCAATCCAAAAATAAAACGGCCGTGTAGTGTGAAGCATGCACTGTGACAAAGATAAAATACATAACTCAAAAATGGTATATCATTGATCCATTTTTGATTTACTGTAAAATGTGTCTGACAATTTGTATCATAATTTAGAAGAAAAGAAAATAATATTTAGAATGCCCATAAAAGTGTGGTTTTGAGAATTCATTAGAGGCTTTCTTCGTGTATTCTATTATCTCTGTTGAGTGTATTACAGCACCAATTCAAGTCCTAGATGAACCTGGGATGAGACGCTGCTCTGTCCGTTACATAATCCAAACATTTGACTTTGCTGCAGGCCACGACAGAGAGGGGGTGGCCAAGCTTTGAGGGGCACAGGGAGAAGGTAAATGACCTCAGTAGACATCCTTAGCTCTTTGTGCATGATACTGCATATGCCAAAAGGCTAACTGGAATTACAAGAATCTATGCAAATGACAAGAACAGAACTTTGCACAGTTCACCTTGGACTGGCATAGGAATAGGAAATCTTTCTTTACAACCATTATGGTGGTCTTAATCTTTTGCCGTGGGTATACAGTACTTTTTATACTAAATCTGTTCTAACTGATATGATTATTGGAATAGGAACAGAAAATATTATATAATATGTATTGCTATTTTATATCTTAACTAATATAAAATGGCCAAAATGTGTTTGTGAAAGTAGTTTGTGAAAGTTTTTCCTTAAATAATGAAATAAAATAAATGTAATTTTCATTTCAGTCATCATCTGGACAGAAAAATCAGTGGTGATTGCTCCCCTCACCCAACATTTCATTCTCCTGTCAAAAAAGATGAAGTCAGTGTGGCCAATTTAATATCATTTTTAAAGCTCTCAGGTGCAGATGAGATATTACACAGCCAGTAAGTGGCTTCACAATCTTCCCACCCTTTTATTATCATATGGCAAGCAATAATCTCTTTTTGCCTTTCAGCCAACATCCATAATAATATATCTGGGTGATGTATTATTGTCCAGGCGCAGCAGACAGCCCATCCGGGATCTCCTTTGCTGAGCTGTTATCAAAAGAACTTCACGAGCAGAGACTAAAATAGCAGTGATAGACGGCCAATTGCGTGCTTCTCACATGTCACAAGTATGAATATTCCAACTTTATGTTGGACTGCCAGGCCACCCGCCTCAGGTTAAAAGTCTAACATGACATTGGTATTCACAGTGTGTCTCTCTTTGCATGTGCACCTCTGAGTCATGCAGTGTGAACTCGGAGCAGCACATGACCTTCCCTCCAACACTATTTGGCTTTCTGCATGGCAACTCATTCGCATCACCGCTATCTCTCTCTCTGTGTCTCCATCTCTTACTCGCTCACACACATCGAGGTGATGAATGTGACCTCCAACTCTACCACGCTCATATTCGTTTTCATTCACATTCAACTCTTTCTCATTCTGTGGGGAATGTCATTTTTTTTCTTGGCTACGGTAATTTGTCTATTTGGGTCCTTCTATAGACATTATTTGGAAGTGTCATTGTGTTGGCAAAAAGGGTGATTGTATTTTATGAACTTTTTTTGCAGGTCTGTACACTTTTCAATGCAAATTGTGACAATTTATTTGACTGATACGAGAATAGAATACATTGACAATAACTTTGGGATAAAGTTTTTAAATGTGCTCATTTATTTTAAGTTTCTCTGGTAGAATAAAGACACTTATGTGAATAAATCGGCCTCTCTTATTTTTATTTCATTTCTTTCAATTACCACAGATACGCAGTGATAATTGAAAAAAAATGTCTATTTAAATGCCACAAGGCAGTATAAAATCTACTTTAAGATGCAAATTGACTATTTTACTGTACTTCTTTCTCAAGCTTCACATCCCAGGGATGTTTTGAAGCCCGAACGTCAACTGCGTTCTTTGGAAATAATCCGTAATTCAACCAACTTTTGTGACAAAGTGTTAATAGCTACTTCATCCTTTAGGATTTGATAGTAACTAAAACCCAACACGTGGTGTACTCTATAATTGATTCCACTTCTTTTACAACAAGGCCAAAATCCTATTTCTTCTCCTTCTCCTTTACGATCTGAATTTCACGCTCCACTGCATTAAGTATCCAATACAAACATTAAAATTAGTTTCATTTAACGTTTGCGAGATGATTGCTTGTGGTCATCCGAGTGATAAAAACGCAAATTGTAATTGCACTAAAATGGGTTGTGTAAATGTGATAATTAGGTTGAAGATACTGAACGGCAATTTATATAATGCTAGTGCTGGACTTTGACGTAATCCCTAGGTCAACCATGCAGCACGGTTGAATATATTTTTTTATATATATATATATATATGTCACGTGTGTGTGCACGCTTCCAGTCGGAAATAGATGTGGCATCGTCTGCTTTTCGCGTCACTTCTCCACTCAAGCAGACAGTCTGCATGTGCACAAACACAACAACATGAGCAAAAGCCTTCAGGGAGGTTTTCACTGCTGCCAAAAATATTCCAAAAGAAAACAAAACATGACTCACATCACAGCCAGCATCAAAATCATGTCACAGGAGGGCTACATTTTCTTACTTATTATAATACTAATAATAACAGAAAAAAATATTTGTTGAGAAATAACAAAAACGTACTAGCATCAAACGGGAGTGATGAAAACTACAGCACACAAGCTTCATACGAGTGTGACCTTCCGTGGAGGAAAAAGAAAAATGCTGTTTCTAAAAAACAACAGTAGGAGGCGCACTTGTATGGAGCAAAATCTCCCACTATAACTCCTGTCAGTGTTTCCAGTAACAATAAATAAAAATAAAGGGAGGAAAAACACTTCAATCAAGGCAAACCAAGCGTGACACATAATCTTAACTATTTCTTAGACTCACAGGAGTCACATTGTATTTTCATTGAACAAATATCCCTTGCAGTCTAGTTAAATTATGGGATGTTACAGTATGATTACACTATTTTTTAACGCGTCTATCTCAAGTCCAAGTCCTAATGTGGTAAGACAAGAAATACTGTCATCTGGACTATAAACCTAACCATATAAATAGTAAAGTAATGTTGATAGAAAAACAAGAGTGCGGGGGTTCCTCTTTGTGAATTTGGGAGGGTATCCCCCACTCCCCCCTCCCTTATGCGAACATTCACGCAGGAATAATTAGCCCAGCATGTACAATAACTTACCATATTGACTTCTGACACCATGTCAATGCTGGCGATGTCTATATTCATACCCACTCCCACTGGTGCACCTGGGATGGATTTTAAAAGAAAGAAAAAAAACAATCATTGAGATCGGTGGTGCAGCCATTTGGTGGTATAACGACCACAACGCGATTTTAAAGGCTAATAGTGTTTTACATGCAAAAAAAGAGGAGTAGGAAAACATTGGACCAGGCGAAAAAGTTGCAATGTTGAATGCAAATGTTTTTTTTTCTTTGCAAAGCATGCACGAGTAGTGTGCGTGTGTGTTTACATATCGTGTACATGCATTCTACAAGCACATGCCTTGGTGGGTATTTCCATTGCATTGCGATGCATTGGCGTAGAAAGTGACAACTAAACATTTACCTCCGAAATCTGGCCTCAGTCGTATATCATAACCTTTCAACAGCCTATCCACTGTCTCTTTAACCAAAGGCATATTGCTCGGATCATTTACACCGACACTGTGGAAGAGCATACAAATACACGCGCACATATTAACAGATTAAGGTGACAAAACATTCCAAGGAGCGAAAAGTCTCCACTGCTGGTCCGGTAAGATTTTAAAAAAGGGAAAGAAAAAAAAAGAGTGGATCATCCTTACCTCTGCGCGCAAACCACGGCCAGTACGAGGGGGAACACCCCGACGCAAAACCACCATCTTCTTCTTAACACCGCCATGCTCGCCTCTTTTGATGGCGTATTTTTTTCCCCAGCCTTCTTGTAGAAAAGACAAGACGAGCTACAACTTATTCTTGCCAGTGCGGTAATTCCAATGCCGGGCGCATGCGCCGTCCGCACTACAACGTGAAGACTGATGATGATGAGGAGGAGGATGATGGTGGTGATGATGGTGCTGATGGTGATGAGGATGATGCTTGTGACAGAGGTGTAGTATTTAGACGGATGCGGGTGGAGTTGAAAGGGTGGGAGTCAATCGTGAGGGGGATCTCTTAGAATGATGAAAAAAGGTTGCAGGTTGGATTCCCATTGAAACGAGCAAGGCATGCTTTCAGTTCAAGTTAAAAGTAAATTTCACCAATCATTTTAATGGATTCCTATAAAATGAACATGTGCAAGCTTTTCTTTTAAACTGTACGTGTAGCTGGGTCCATGCACAAATTACTGGACCTAATGGAAAGTTCTGACTTTATAAAGGGTGTACGAATCCATCATATTGATAAACTTTCTGTTTAATTCATTCTGACATGAAGTTTCATTAGCAAGCCAACACATTACTATTGACAATAAATGTAATTGTATTCTGATGAGTGTTACTCTATGATAAATGTTGTAAATGTACATTTATCAAGTTAGTATTTCATTCTAAAGGCCATATGGAAGTACAGAAGAAAACACATTTATTGGCCAAAGCACTACTATCATATAATATATGCTGTCACACTCTTAAACTCAATCACACGAGGTAACAAAGGGCAATTGGCTCATGAGCCATTTAATCCCAACTATCGATTAACTACTATTAAATGGTCTATATAGTATTTGCTTCTGAAAGGGGGGAATGATAAAGCCTTCATACCACAAGATCCCTTACAAATCAAATATCAAATACCACAGTTTGTGACCTTGAACTTGTTGTCCATCAGCCGTTTAGGCTTAATGCTCCAATGTCCCCTAATGACCCTCAATACAGTGTATTTTGACGATCGGCATATAGGCAAGGGCAAAGATCTTGAAGATTTTACCTAGAACATTGATTTGAAATATGGAAATGGGAATCACTTTCAAAAGAAAATATCGGATGGGACTTTTCCTGGTGGCACAATTATTCTTCAGCAATAAACATTACAACTTTCTTTAAACCATATCATAACAAACAGCCCCTGTTTCATGTCAATCAAAACATTGTGAATACTATGATATACAAAATGTGGGATCTTGTGAGAATACCTAGTGTTCTAACAAGGACATAATCAAATTCCAGCAGCAGTCCATCGATTTTGATACGTGCAGTACTGGAGTATACACAGTACATCAAGCATGTCCTAACACCATGAAAGGAAGATTGCCAATGCTGTAAAATGAGCATCAAACAAAGCTGGAGGATTTCTCAATATTAAAAAAAAATCTAATCTGGTGATATATTACTCTAACATAAATTGGCGCAATGACAAATTGCAGGGAGATTATTCTTGAAGATGCAATTTAGGCTTCAACTCGATATGGGAAAATTACCTCTTAACCTGACAGTCTCTAGAAAGCATACAAATTTGCCTCCCACATGGAAAATTACCTATTAAAGATTTGTCATGTTTAAAAAATGTTTATTAATAATGGGTTTGTCACTGCATGTGCGTTTTAAGAGTACAGCAGGGGGGGAAATCAGATTCTGGAAATTTAAAAAGTATTATACATAAATCCATCACTCCAGGAATAGGTTTCACCACAATAAAGCACCAACTAATCTTGCTGGATTTGGCAAACACTTTTTCTTTTACACATAATGCCCCTTTTGACCCATACTACTAGCATTAATTGAACTTGGACCTCCACATATAAGTATATACATAAATGGCTTCTGAGCCAGTCTTTCACAATTCCAGCAAGATCAATCCTGGGATTGTCAGAAAACCCATTGATGCAGTTACTTGATCATTCATTATATTCAGTGAGTCATCTGACGTAATTCTTTGAGTATGCACTGTTGCTGAACCTAAACCTGAGCAATTGAAGCAACCTCAGACCTTAACACTGTTCTCACAGGCTTGTGCAGTAAAAGCTAAAAATTGGTTTCGTAAAACCACGTGACCTTCTATTTCCTCAGATTCCAGATCTTAAACCCATTGAGAATCTTTGGGATATGCAGGAGAAGGCTTTGCAAAGCAGTCTAACTCTACCATACTTGATAAAACTGATTGTAATTACAATTTTCCTGGATGTAAATGAGATTTTCTGACATTGCAGAATCTTATCGAAATAAATGCCACATTGAATGTGTGCCATAATCAAAGTTAATGAGGTTCTCGAATGAAATTTTATTTATGTATGACCTTTTTTTTTTGTGGTGACTTTTTTGGGGGTTGAGCAAATACAAATAAGCTAACACAGCTGCTTATCGACAAAAAGAGACAACTAACTTTAAGTTAAAATCTGTAGCATAATCTGCAACTTTCCTCTCAGTAAAGAACATGATATATAACTAAAATAAAGTAAATCATATTCCCTTTGAAGAAACTTGACATACTTAGTGATGTGCTATGTTTGTCTCTTCATAAGCTCTAACTGCTGCTATTATTTTAAAATGCATTATTTTCACCAGAATGCATCAACAAATGGTACTGGTTAGGCATTCCAAAAATTGTCTTTTCTGGATAAGTGAAACGTTTCTCAGTAATTATATGACTGGTTTTTATAGGAAAGCAAATAATGCTTTCCACCCACATCACACATATTTGTTTCCTGACTTAAATCCCACTAATTCTTGTCCAAACCTGCCAAACAAACCGAGTCAATGAATAAAGCCTTTTTCGGTATTTACACATATCAGCCCGGCCCCAAAGGGAAAGTGTGGATGGATTTACTACACACGTCTGGTGCATCTTCAGTGTGGCGTTTATACCCATTCTGCTCCCACCTGCGATGGGTCCAATGTCTGCCGTCCAAGTGGGGCTGCACGCCAAAGCACACGCAAAGCCCAAACACCACATGACACTCACATTTTTCCACCAGCCTGACTTTCAAACAACCCTCAGCAATTGAGTAAATTTCCTCCATTAATTCATCCAAGTTCGGTTCAATGGTATATTGAATTGAAAAAGATCTTATCTGATCAAGAAGGAAAATACTTCACATATAAGAGAGCCTACATAATGCTACTCAATATTAAAAAAAATGCAAATATCTGTGGATGTACTTTCCCAGCTAAAAAGGCCATCTGCCTGCAAAATATGGTGCATAATTAAAAATGGTGAGTTTTTTTAAAGTAAACTACTAACTCTATAATTGAAAGTGCAAAACTTCCACTTGCTAATGATCCTTTTAATGCACCTTTAATCTTAATCACAATCAAGCTTCCAATAACTCCATTAATTTGTGAAAGAACACTGGATTTCCTCTTTTTTTTAAGGTGAACACTCCATATCAACACATTTCCACAAATAATGGCCATGTGCAATATTCTTGTGGGAAAAGGCATTCATTTTGGAACTATATGAATCATCATTGTAACAATTTAATCATTCACTGGCAGACTTCCCAGTTAAAATTGAGGTCCATCATGATAAATGGCAGCCAATGGTTTAATGACAAAAGAAAATGTAGCTAAAAAGGTAGATATATAAAAAGCACTCCTGTGTGTGTGTATAAATATGCAGCAAAATGCTGATAGCAATGAGAGATTGGTCAAAAATAAATCTCTCATTCCTCACGGGGGTGTAACACAAGGCATTGCATTTGCGTTGGTGGCCTTAATTTTTGTGCCTGAGTTGACACTTGATGAAATGCTATAAATGGCGCCAACGAACAGCATCTAGTATCCACACTTTTTTTCTTCTTTGCCACACATAATCCAGATATGAAAATCCCCGAAATGAAAGAATGTGTTATATTTGATCACTATGTGTTATGACCTTACATCCACTTTCACCAACATATGCAAATGTCAACCTATTGTTGTTAAACCAGGCTTACATCCATTACCCTTCCGCTCAAAGATCAATATACGCATGGAAGGCCTTTTACCTGCATTCACTCAAGTGATGATCAGGATACTTTCATCCGCAATTAGGCTCATGAATTTTTCATCGTCGATCCATAATACAGCCAGCTATGTTCACCGGCTGCTCCACTCCTATTCTTCTTCACCTGAGAAGAGAAATTAGCACATTGGCTACATTTAACTTCAAAAGAGCCCTTGATGTTTGCTTTTTTTGTGGTTCCCCTGGTTGTTTAAGGTCTACACTGGTCCCAGACATACTGTCTGTTTCGGTGCGCTGAAGCAGGGATAAATGGGATAAAGTGAGCATGTCAAACCATATTTATGCCATATCTCCAAGCCTCCTCCAGGGGGGGGGGGGGGGGGGGAGACCACCTGCTACCGCTTTAAGGTTTTTATGCCCTTCAGGTAGCAGATTGTTGGCTCTGCCACCACAGTGGTCTTCTCAACCAGAATTGCTGAGAGGAAGTCACCTTTACACACAGTTGGGAAGGCGAGGAAGGAGAGGGACTGAGGCATCAGCCAAATACATCTCTTTAGGGGAGCTGGCTGGCTGTAGTCAGCCAAACTTTGTTCCCTTATCTACATGGTAAAATCTCTATATAGAATACACATACAATATCTGGTAGTAGGTGCCTTATAGACAATAAAATATTGGATTTGGACATATTGTTTTGACAAAATAATCTTAAATCATTAACTTAGAAGTTAAATTAACTCAGAAAAACCAACAAACAAATAATAGACCAATGAAAAGATACCGTTTCTACAATATGGTATTATTTAACTTTGCAATTATGACTATCTTTGAAATCCACCATTTATTCACAGTCAACGTACTAAACACCCTTGATAGTGCATAGCAAAACATACATATAGACACAGTATCTTTGATGAGACACTAAAGCAGAGAGCAAAAAAAAGAAGAGAAATCCAACAACCAGTTGTCACCTCGACTGGTTTCAGTTCTTTAATTGGTTCGACGCAGTTTGACAGCACACCAGCACTGAGTTTAACTAGGACCACCGCAGTGCCGCTGACTTTAATTTGACATTGACCCTCTACTTTTCCATTAGCAGTAACCATGGTGACTGTGCCATACACCTCCACATTCACACATGCTTGTCTTGGAACATCTTACTTCCACCACTTCTTACCTACGGTCCAAAAAGGCAGACATAAAGGAGCTTTATGTGGCAGAAATTCAATTGGTGCATAGTAATTCAATTTCCTGACATAGTTGCTTGGTGGTGTGCCATCACATTTCAAAGGTAAAATATGTGCTTTGCTTTAATAAAGGTTGGGAAACGCCCAGGCATCGTGCTGATAGTTGAATTAGCCAAGGGGCCATAGGCATTGCCCCAGATTAGTTAGAATGCCAACTTCATCTCTAAGGAATTGGTTAGGGACAAGAGAGCGGACTAATTCACCCTTTCTCAACCTGCGTTAGAAGAGGACACCCTTTTCAAATAGTCTATGATGAGGTTGATAATTGGAATTGGAAGTGTGAGGTGTCTTTTACAGGTGGAGAGTGGACAACAGAAGATGGAATTTTAAAAGGTAAAAGAGTGGAAAAACACATGCACAAACAAAAGCAGTGTGTTAAGAGTATCGAAGACTCAAGTTGGTCTTCTTCATTATTCACAACTGTCTTTTTTTTTGTATGGTTTCACTGGGAGATGTTGGCAGAGAGCAGTATGCTGTTCAACTTTTTTTTCCTCTCTATTTTTCCTTCCACTTTCTCACTGTCAGAATTTTATAGGTCAGCTGAGTTCATATGAGAAAAGTTTTCTTCAAAAAAAGTGTGACGGGAGCAAAATTGATTGACAGCCGCAGAAATGACAACTCTTACACTCCAATGTCTCATGCAATAAATTCTTATCTACGAACATTTTTTTTGCGTATGCAAGTACATTTAACATAATTGTCCCAGTCATTTTTTTCTCTAAAATGGTTATCACAAAAATAGATGAACCACAACAATTATAAAAAAAATATATCATTTTTAAGACTATCTTTATGGATGTATTCACCTTTACTGAACATAATAATAAAGCACCCATTACTTAAAAATAAACTAAATAACCTCTTTGACCGTGACGTCCAAAACACTAGCCCACTGAAATACACATTTAAAACAACACTTTAAAAGAAAACAAATAAGACACTAATACAAATCGAATGGTGTTGGAGGAAGTTGGCATTTGCCCAGCTCATTTAATCCATCTGTTTTACTCAAGTTACTCAAGTCAAGCACGAGGTCAACTTATGTATTGCACCCCCTCCGCCCACCAACATTCCTACCCCAAAAAAGAAAATCAACATTTATTTGATCTTGCTTTAATATGGTTCTGTCTCCATGGCAACTGTCTCTGCCGTTTCTCCTGATGTAGATGCGGAGGGAGCGCTAACGACTGAGGAACCATTTTTAACAACGGCTTTTTTAGTGTAAAAGAGAAAACAGGGAATGGAAAAAAAGTTTAAAAGCTGGTTATCTGTTTTATAAAATAATTCCACAAAACATACCCTATCAACAATTGTGCAAAACTCCCAGTACACTACCTAATATTCAACCAAGGCCACATGTAAAGCATTTTAAACAGCAAATGAAAACTTTCCACCAATGAGAACCGGAGTCTATATTTAAACTTTCTTTGGAAACGGCGGCCAAACATTTGGCCCTTTGTTTGACGTCCAAAAACAAACGTAACGCTTCAAAGTTTAGACACACACACACACACACACACACACTTTCTGAGTTTCTCCTACTGTAAGTGGTTACCATGGAGACCACATGGCGAGGCTTATGAAGTACAGTGGGTCCATCTCATGTGGGAGCTGGCATGTATTTATAGAAGCACTGCGCCATGCAAAGGAATGAGAAATTACTGTAAATTCCACACTATAGAGAACACCTGACAGTAAGGTGGTCAACTTTGATCGGTGTTCAGAAAACATACACATAAGCTGGAGCCTACTATAAGCTACAGGTGGTCAGGTTTTATCTCCATAAAAAGGGAGAGAAAAAAGGTAGTTTCTTATAGTTGTCCAAAACAATACTGGAAACACCTTAATTCAAGCAACATTTGCAGTGTTCTCTGCATGTTTTTGTGCGACTAACATGAATTTGAACAAGAAATATGTGAGAAATTGCGAGAGAAAAGAAAACAATAGGGAAGCAGATGTGTTTCTTTCACTTTTCTCGCTTCCAGCATTTTTTATTTATGGCCTTCACACAAAATAAAAAGGAGAACTCTTCGATTGTTGGAAACAATCTGCTGGCTTTGCATCAAAATGCCAAGTGCATATCATGCTGTGTTAATTAAACCTCAGTTTAGTTCTATGATGAATTAATTAAAATCATTTTGATTCCGAAGCATGTCCCCTTATCTCGGCACATAATTCTACTTCCCAAATGGACATAATTGAATTGCTTCTCGTTTCCATTGTCCCAGCGGAAGGGGGACGCATACCTCAGTGCAATTCATCATAATCACTTTGCCTCTCATCTCCACGCACACCTTAAAGTCTCAGGAATGATCGAAGCGATTACATCATGTGAAATTTTTCATATGTCGAAAAATAAATCCCTACTATTTTACTACCTTACTTGACACATTTTAGAAAATTAAGGGAATTAATAAATTGGACCAGATAGAAAGATAATCATAACAAAACAACACGTTGTGTGCTGTGTAAAAAAATAAAAAACTCATGTGCATTAGTTTTGTAATGGGAAGTATTTACACTTTTGCGTTTATTTTAAGCATACAGATTCAGGGTTCAATATGAGGACAAATAAAGCTAAGAGAAAGTTTAAAATGTATATTTTATTCATCAATCTAAATAGAGCAATGAGAGACTTCAGCTTCAGTCATTCATTCTTGGTTGCTCATTATTTAAAGCGCATTTTGATCTGGTGCACAAATACTGTGCGAGTTAAAAATGTGACGTTGCATAAGCATTTTGCACATCTGAACGACATCACCCAATATTTTTTTCTTTTCTGTCACCCCGCATGATTTTTTTAGAACAAATGAATGTGATAGCAGTTGGAATGAAAAAGTAATGCTGCTCCTAGAAATCTTTCCAAGTGATCTATGCAATATACTTTCCAACCACCGGCCATCCTATTCAAGATGGCCACTACATTTGCATGCCATCCCAAAAAGGAAGTTGTGTCACCTTTACCAAGACGATGATGAATGACAATCCATTTGAAGTGGAAGGATGCATTTCCACTACAAATAGATTGGACATTTAGCACTGCCAATGGTAGACAATAAGTAAATTGTAGATGCTTTGACATTGATAAAGTCATATTTTTATAATCAGCTGGTTATGAATTAACTGCCATGCCGACCCTACCAATACGGTCACCCTGAGGCTATTTTGGTAAGGACTTTTTATGCATTTCATGAATTGAAATGAGGCTATCACTAGTAGGTGTCCAAACTATTTGAAGAAGGAGGCTGGCAGCCACTGCCACTTCTTTTTTTTTTTTTTTACTTCAAATGGATTGGACATACAAGAAAATGTATGTTCATGGAACAAATTGAACTTGTCAAGACAATTTACACAAATTGGCATCACTAACGGTGTGCAGGTAAATGTTAAGCCTACCTGAGTAAGTGTAACATTTACTAAAAAAGTTGTCTATCACTTTAACTTTGATCCGGTGCTCTAAATTAATGTAGGTTTTCAAATAAAACAGATCATTTTTTAATAGGTTTGCCTAATTTTACGGCCATTGCACATACATGATCATGAACTTGATTAATCTCAATCCTGGTTCTTTTCTGCACGATTCCTCTGATCAACACAAATATAAAATATGATTTTTCATGCATTTTTCCCCCAATTGCTCTACCCTCCCTTTCTCGCGTGTCCGTTCCGCGCTCTCCACTATCCAAAACTCCTCAGTCTTTTTACTCTTTCTTTCTTTCCTTATTTATTTATTTATTTCCCTCTCAACTGAGCGGTTGAGTTTGTGAGGCGTGCGCACTGGAAAGCAAGTCAAGTCGTGCCGGACCGGACTGACGCGCCAAATCCTCGCAACTCAAACAAGAGCAGCTCGCTTTTTCAAATTAGGAATCATGTCCACTCGTGACGATGACATGTCCTATGTTGCCTAGCTGACTACGGAATTGAACACTTTGTATTTTGGACTAATACAAGGCATGGATTTCCCTTTGGCGTGCTTCTTTCTGTCTTGGTGAGTCGCAAACTGTCGGACTTTTACGCACAAAGCAGTGCGCCTTTTTTCCCCCAGCACCACTTTATAAACTCCTCGATGTATTTTTCACAATGTTTTTTTTTTCATTTCCCCCCTTTTTTAATTCAGTTACAGCGTATGCAGCGTTTGGGGGACTCAGCACTCTGAGAGCAGTATCTATTTGGATAACATCACTCGCATATTAGATAGATTACTGGACGGTTATGACAACAGGCTGCGACCTGGATTTGGAGGTATTTTTTCCCACACTTCTAAAATACATTTTATATCACACTCGTGTTGTTGGTGTGTGTTTGTGGATAAAAGTTCAGCCATGTTTACCCAGGCTGGTTGTGAAAGTAACTGCGTGGTGCTGTCAAATGTGGACAAATTCTATTCTATCAGCCATTTGTCAATGTGAGGATGAAGTTAAATCATGTTTTAATGAGTAGTGCAATGAATATAACTACTGGAAATGGCAGTACAAATACAGTATCGCCTCAGTAACAGCACAGTTACACAATATATATTAGGTATACATAGCTAAAAGTTAGTATAATGTATTTTTCCCCACAAATATATGTATATATATGTTTATAATCAGTGTTTTGTTAGGAATAAGTACCTAACTGCTTGTGCTGTAGGTCCAGTGACAGAAGTCAAAACGGACATCTTTGTTACCAGCTTTGGACCAGTTTCAGATGTCGAGATGGTATGTAAAACATACTTCAAATGTACTTTTATTTTTTTATAACTCTGTCGTGTTGCCTCACCTTTGTGGAGAAGGAAAATGTGTACAGTTTGTTGTTGTTTTTGTTTTCTTTTTTTTCTTTTCGTTGTAACTGATTCCTAGCCTTCATTATTCCCGCATTTGGGCAGATGTCATTAGTGCAGCTTAGTCGGAATTTAATCTGGTTGACAATCCCCTCCCGTCAGAGAGAGGGAGAGTGATGTGGCTGATGCTAGGACGGGATAGGCTGCTGGCCATTCCTGGCATGGGATAGGCCGGCCGCTATGTGTCTGTTGAATGTGATGCTGCTGTCCAGGGTGTTTCGTGTGGTCTCTAAAGCTTTGGAGTGCTGCGTGATCATGGCGTTGATGGAGGATCTATTTAGAGAGGGCATGGAAGAAAAAGGCTCTCCAGGGCATTGAGGTTACCTATTTGACCTCCAAACATTCAGGATTGACTTGTATTTAAGACTGACGGGCTAGGAGATTTTCTCAGCAGACTTTACGGTCAATTTACAGTCACAACTCTTGACATTCAATCTTTTGAGGAAAAAAAGTTCATCCACATGGCAAAGATAATACTGGCTAATGATATTCCCTAAATATGTATGTGGATATAATGTACTCATAGCTTGATTTTGTTTTCGAAAACTTTCCTTTAATTATGTGGCTACATGAAGTTAAACTATTCAAAGAAGCTTCCCGATTTTTGCTTCAGCACAGGTCGAAGTAAAATTAAGTGAAATATTTTGTGTTGTACCTAATAGAAACTGTGCAATATTAAAAATCTGAAGGATATTTGGGTGCTCATTCTCACTACATTACTATGTTGGGAGGTCTACTGGAACTTGTAATTGAACAAGGAAAGGATTGGCAGGGTCATGGGGTGTTTAAATGAGCCAATCATATCGCTTTTCAAGTTTCTTTTCAAACTAATTGCCAAAAAACACATAACTCTGAAATAATTTGGATTTTCTAAGTAATGATAGATTAATATTATTATCAAATTTAGCATACAGGAAACAACTTGACATTATGAGTTTGATTCGTAACAAAAACTTCACACTGTGTGCCCATAGTTAGCTGGGATAAGCTCAAGCACCCCTAAATCCCTCATTAGAATAATCAACATAGACAGTGAATGAATGAATATACTACAAAGATTAATAGTCTTTAAATTGTTAATGACACTGAATCATATTTGCAGAATTCTCACACCTTTTAAAACGTGATAGAATGCTCTGCAGTGCTCGTTTATAAAATATACAATTGGAGGAATTGTGTATTATCTATCCCAACATTTGTAGTAAAAAGTAAATATGATAATATACAATTGTCCAGGGATGCTGGTTAAAATGCATGAATGTGCCATGCGAAGTTGGCCACAGGGGGGAAAAAAAATACAATAAAAATTCAATACATATATCAAACATTACTAGAACTCTGCTCAGCTGGTTGCAAAGAAACCACGGTTCACTTCCCATCTCCCAGTCTCTGGAGATTAGATATATACAGCAGTGTCACTGAAGTTATAGTGAATAAGTAGTAAAAGTTCTACTCGCCCTATACAGGAATATACTATGGACGTGTTCTTCCGGCAAACATGGATCGACGAGCGCTTGAAATTTGAGGGCCCAATTGAAATACTGCGGCTCAACAACCTCATGGTCAGCAAGATCTGGACGCCGGACACATTTTTCCGCAACGGGAAGAGGTCGATCTCTCACAACATGACCACCCCCAACAAGCTGTTTCGCATCATGCAGAACGGAACTATCCTTTACACCATGAGGTACTGGTACTGAGGCCAAGACCTGAATAGAGTGGCAGATGAAGCCTTGGGTAGCAAATCAAACAAAGCATAGAAAAGAGGATGCACAGATATGTGCACAACCATTCCAAAGTAAAAAAAAAAACAAAGAAGCGCCATCTGATTAGGGGGGGAAAAAGCTTTTAGATTGCAATTAAAAAAATAGCTTGGTTCCAAGAAGAGAGATAACCTGAATGTTGGCGTGCTCCTTATTTGATGGAGGGCATCGGTTCAGATTTCTAAAAAATGAGTGCAATACTGAATGCATATTCTTTTGTCTGATTCCAAACTAATGATGCACTATATTCTGCATCATCTTTGAACTTGGACTGAAGTTGAGCAGCAGAAAGGCACATATACTATGCTGCTGTCGTAATGCTACATGGCTGAGGACTGTAATCATTATTACTTTTTGTTTGTTTTGGAGTTTTTGGGGTAGGGAGGTCATGGTATTGATTTTATGAATGTCTTCTCATTCGCTAATGTATGTTTTTGCTTTAGCCAATATTTATTATCAATTTTCCTTTTTAAAATGTTTTTACTTCAGTCTAACAACACACAGAAAGCCTATATTACTTGATAACTTACATGATAAAAAATTGCTATAAAAAAACCCTCAATGCAAACTCGTTTCTATTCTGACAGATTAACTATAAACGCAGAGTGTCCCATGCGTCTGATGAACTTCCCCATGGACGGACATGCATGCCCACTCAAGTTTGGGAGCTGTGAGTTTTTGTTGTTGTTTTGTGAAGTCTCAGTGACAGCTGGTGCTACTCTCAAATGATCACTGTCACTGACTTACTGTCAAACTGACAGGACACCCTTCATAGATGTCAATTTGAAAGATGCAGCTCATATGAGCAGCTTGGAGTCTGTCACCATGTGTCACTTCTGCAGGCTATTAATTAGTAAAAGAAAGCTGCTTTGTTTGGACAATGGGGTTTCCTAGTAGAAAATACTAGAAATATTCTCTTCCTCCTTTAACTGGGCTTAAATCAGGATGCTGTTGGATGTTAAAAGGCACACCTGATGCGTTCCCTACAGATGCTTATCCTGTCAGTGAGATCATGTACACATGGAAGAAAGGTCCTTTGTCTTCTGTTGAGGTGCCTCAGGAGTCATCCAGTCTGTTGCAGTATGACCTGATCGGTCAGCGGGTGTCAAGTGAAAGGCTGAAGTCCAATACGGGTGAGCAAAACCCCTCGTGAAATGATTTTTATAAGGTTCGAAGGTGTCCTGGACACACGTGCTGGGATCTTCTGGTCATGACACGTAACAAGAATTCATGCACCAGAGGGCAAGTTTCTAAGCGAATGATTTTTATGGCTCAGACATTATTATTTTTAACCTAACCTTCCCATTGATACATTTTAGCTTGCCAGGGCCTATTACACTTACAGAAAATGACAAAAAGACAGTCGTAATACCCAAGATTCCATCTTAGAATGATAGCGGTATAATCAGTGAAGAAAAGAAAGTATTGGATGGTACTATAACCAATCCGTACCTGGAAAAACTAAACCCAAACCAGAGTTGTTTAATGAGTAAACAGTATATACTGCAATCAATATCAAGGGCTTTTAAGTCATGTTTTTTTGTCTAAGATAAAGTATTTTTATCTTTGAAAGTACTAAAAAAAAAGGGGGTCAAATCAGGAGTAAAATGTACCTTTCAGTCCCGAAGTAGAGAAACGAGGACACGGCATCAAAGAAACTCTTGGTCTAATATTTTCCTCATGTCGGCTTTGATTTTGTTCCGGGTTTCCAGTACGTAGTCCCTCCACTCATCAGATTTTCAGATTCCTTAATCAAAAGCAAAGAAATTGGAATAGAATCAATTCGCTATTCACAAGAGTGTATATTTTTCTATAATACAGATCAGATCTCTCATTCAAGCGCCCTGGAAAGCAAGTAACACCTAAGAAACAATTCTCTTCTCTCCCAGGGGAATACGTCATAATGACTGTCCACTTCCATCTGCAAAGAAAAATGGGATTTTTCCTGATTCAGACGTATATTCCTTGTATCATGACGGTCATCTTGGCTCAAGTTTCATTCTGGATTAACAAGGAATCAGTTCCTGCTCGGACAGTGTTCGGTAAGAGTGATTTTATTTTTTGCATTGAACATTTTATACATTTTTGTCAAGTTTTCAATGTATGTTAAAAGTTCAAGCCAAGTAGTTTTAAATTTTATTTCATCTTCCCCCCCCCCCAAGTTTCTAGTAGTCAAAAGAAAGACTGAGAATCATTATAACGCCTACAGTTTGACCTTAATGCTAGTTTTCTTCTGAAACCTTTAAGCAGGCATATGCTCCGCTGTTTCCAGAACATTCAACGGAGACTTTGATTGGTTCTTAAAATAAAAAATGCAAGCTCCAATAAAGACAGGCATCAGTTTCTTTTTTTTTTTTTTTACCTTTCTTCATTATCGTCATTCCTCCTCCACAGTGGTTGAACTGAATTAATAGGGAATAAATGTCCTTTTTGAAATTGCTCATGCAGAGGGCTGAGAGGGGGAGGATGATGTTTATACTTGGCCTGCTTCTGAGCACTCACAGGTTCCGCTCGCTCACATTACATTACGCTACAATTGCCACCGAGCTCTAGCCTCGGGAGCAGAGCGGGCGAGAGACACCCAGGCAAGACGTAGAGAGAGAGAAGAGCGAGGAATAAAGACGCAAAGAGACAAAGCAAAGAGGAAAAGATGGGCGAAGCGTTTGGAACTGCGCACATTCCAATCCATTTTAATCTTGGTACCGTCAAATTAAGTTAAATCTCTAAGTAACTGATGCACTAGATTACGCTACTATATCTTTCACTTGGGATTGGTAGCAAGCCAAATAGCCTCAATGAATATATCATGTTATTGTGGGTATTAGAAAGAATTATATTCAGTAGAAGGACAAGGAGAAAGACATTTTACAAAGAAAACGGTCCATTCTAGACATTCCCCAGACATCAAGTAGTGTGTATTTATAGTTGTACTATAATCAATGAATTTTGTATACATAGTTTGTAAGTTTTTCTAATGCTTAGTAATTTCTTGGGACTGATTTTGTTCAGACTGTGTATGGATACATAAATACTACAAAATGAAAGAATAGGGTGGGTTGGAGTTGTATTTTTCCTCACATTAAGTTCTTGGATGGATGGCAGTTTAATAATTCATATTGGCTGTAGAGGTTTTAGTAATCCTATCCCTAGTTGTTTTCCTTGGCTCACCTTAGTTTTACACAACCACAAGACTGATTTGTTTGGGATGTTTAAAGAATTTCTTTTATTTTGGTCCTGCATAGCAGAAATACAATTTGCGACTTTTTATTACATTATTTTGTTCAGTGTTGACAAAAGGGGGCCTCATTATGTTTATATGTTTTTACCAGTCATTAATTGTCTGACTTTACTCATGTAAGCAACCTCTGTTGCAACGGTTGTAAAATAAAGTTTTGTTTTGATTTATTAAAGTAATTTATTTGTGATTGTTTTAGTTTGTGCATTGTGGAGGGTCCATTTAATGGTTACGAGAGATTGAAAATAGAAACGTGGAGGAACTATAAATGTGTGCAGTACATTAAAGCTATAGCATATTGTGGACTGCATCATCAACATCCTCTCTAAAAGCTTAAAGTCCCTTGAGCAGAAGTCTTCCAGGCTTAATTGAGTGTATTCTAATTTGTACCTGCACCACACACACACAAACACACACACACAAAACCATAAATGCCCAAAGCATTGCACTTCTGTCCCATCTTTAGAACAACACTTCCCTCCCTGACACATTTTCTTTTACTTCCATTTGCCTTCCCCTATTGGTTAGCTTTCTAGCCTTTTTTAAAATTCTATTCACCATATTTAGAATAAAGAAACTCAGCATTGCTTTAAGAAGCTGGGCAATTTAAAGAGAATTTCTGCCCACTGGTAAAGTAATGCCCCACAAGAGATGCATTATTACATCACGTGATACCTTAATTTCCTAGGTTGCAAATGAAATCCCAAATTTAAGTCTTCAATTACTCCCCCGCCCCTAACTTTCAATCAATGAGATGACTCATTCGCGCAGATGCTTCTAGAAAGAGTCAGTAATGTCTGATAAGAATTTGATTGTAGTTCTTTCATAATATTTGGTTTAAGTTCATTTGGGCCCATGCATGATCAGTGCTCTCACAATCTCACTATATTCAGATCATCAGTATATTATCACGGCTGTCACAATGTGGAGAGCACAGAGGATATTACAGGATATTGTCACGGACAGATTAGCTTCCCCTGAAGTGATATTTTGGCATAGAGATCTAAACTGAAATGCCACCTGGTCTGACATTCTGATTGTTTACTGAAGCATAGTGTCATCTGGAGGGTCCGTTATTATATGTAATTGGACAGAATTAAATCAATGTTGGCAATGAGAGACTATGATAATTTGAATTATACTATCAGTTACCATTTGTCAATTTCTATTTCAGGTATCACAACTGTGCTGACCATGACCACACTCAGCATCAGTGCCCGCCATTCTCTCCCCAAAGTCTCTTACGCCACCGCCATGGATTGGTTCATTGCCGTTTGCTTCGCTTTCGTCTTCTCGGCGCTCATCGAGTTCGCGGCCGTCAACTACTTTTCCACTCTGCAAGCGAATCGGGAGCTTCGTAAGGCAGCGGCCATGAAGACGGCGGCCCAAGAGGCCGCAGCTGCAGCGGCCACACCAGCTGCTAACGCAGGAAATGATGGCGAGGTCTCCGCAGTAAGTGACCGATATGTCAAATTGACTGCTAGATACATTTTTGGTCCCTGGTAAAATTCAACACAAAGGATTTTAAAAAGTAAAGAAAAAATAATATATATATACATAGCACCGAGAAAGCCATTTTATCGTGAAATTTGTTGTCGGTTATTTGTTCTGATGGACACTGAATAGCGCGAGGCAAGAATTTATGATCATTTGTGTGTTTGCTTGATAGATATGATAGCTGGTGAGCTATTATTAAGTGTCCCAGTTGGTTGGTTGGTTGGTTGGTTGGTTGGTTGGTTGGTTGGTTGGTTGCTTTGGATGGCGCCATTTGAGAAGAGAAAAAAACGGTACTATGTATAGGATCAAACTGAAGATTTTAACTTGCAGGATGGCTGTTAAACTGATGGTTGAAACGGGCTATTTGCAGTGAAAACAGTAACTTAGTTGACTATAACTGCAAGGCAAACTGGTGGCAGGTAAATTACAAAACTCACGTAAAAATCCCACAAATTCCACACTGATGTTCACTCTAACTATGTACAGATTAAACTTCATTACTCTCAATGTGAACACTGTGTTCTACTGGCTGCTAAATTATTCTTCATAGATTGTCCATGCGTGCACTTTTAAATCCTGCCGCCTCTACTTTATCCATGTCGATGCAGGCATCCCCACATAATCTACTGCTCACCCTCAAACACATATACAGCCTAGCATCTATATGCACACGCTCACTTAATCTAGAGTATTATGCATCCTACATCCATACAATGCACTCATCCAGCTCTAAAGTGACTTATCTATTCATCTAGCCTGAGTATCCGTCCTCCTTTCCTCTCTCTCTCTCTGCCCTGTTACTGTGTGATCACCAAAAGAGAGTGACATGAGAAGACAGCCAGTAGTCGCCACTGTGAATGACTATGCCGCAGATTACGTAACAGCCATAGATTAAGGGAATATCCAACGAATTGCGAAGGGGAGGGCAAGTGCCACGCTAGAAGGGCAAGCTTGGACTGAGATGCATACAGTGGATGTGCAGGGGGAGGCCAGCGGGGGTTCGTTTTTATGTTAGGTGCGTAAGAATTGCACTGAAAAGAGCTGTGTGGGAAGAGAGGCGTCATAGAAAATGACTGCTTTCACCAAAATATGTAGGAGGGCAGTGAAAAGAAAGATGGAAAAATCACATGTAACCATGGATAGAAATAGCAATCATCCAGTCACGATTTTTAACATGACGAGTTGTTATGGCTGCAAGGTAGAGCCGTGTCAGGAAATTATCATTTTGACATGGTTATCTTTTATAAGACAAAAGGGAAAAGTGCAATTTGAAAAGTAGACTGAGTTGCTGAATTATTATTCAGACCCATTTTTTTTTTGGACAGCGCATTTAGACATGAGTTTGCTTTCATGCATAGGAGATAAAAAGCAGTTGGATGAATTCCAAAACAGAATAACTAATGAGCCTTTGACTAAATGGGGGAAATTGTCATTTGATTGAGCAGAATAAATGCTGCATAGTGTTTATTTTTTAAAATCATTATCTACTGAATAAAACTGTTTATAGTTTTTTTCCCATTCTTAGTTAATGCATTAAATAGCAGTATATAAATGTAACTTCTACAAGTGTGTCAACACCCACTATACACCCACATACAGACATGTAGATGACCTATCTAAACCCACTCCCAAACCAACCATATCGGGAATCTGCAGTTATTGTAACCTTATTTCACACACACCTACGCATACTCTGCCTCATATACACACAGAAAGCATGTCCATATCGATTGCAACCACCCACGCACTTACAGTACACATACCCAAACAATAGGAATGTAATGTCTTGCCCAATAGTAGGTGACCATCTGTGACATGCTGGAGTGTGTGTATATGTGTGTATATGTGTGTATGTGTATTCAAATGTTGAGTAGAGAGGAAAAAAGGCAGTTTACAACACTGGGGCTCGATTAGCAGGAAACCAACCGAGCTAGTGTATCATTATCAGAATAAAGTGTCTCTCAGGGAGCTGTTGCCATGTATAGTGTAGTACACACTTTCACAATTACAGTCATATACAAATACACACTCACACATCACACTCCATGTAGTGGAATTGATATACAGACTGGTAATGGAATTTAGAGAACTGGCCAGTAGGCACCCAAAAATAAAACGTACAAATCTCCATCCTAAAATAGAGCTCATTCTAGCAAATGGGATGCAAGGGAATAATGGACACTATTACTTTTTAATGTGAAGTTTTACCTAGGTTTTGTTAGTGCTTCTTACCATTTTCTTTTGCAGTTTTCCTTAGAAAGAACACATCTGCTTTGGGTTCTTTTGGGGAGAGTTGATGTGTTCAATAAATTTCATGATACTTTAAAATTGGTGTTAAGGATTGGGAAATTATCCAATTCACCACTATTACCCTCATTGCATAAACTGAAAGATACTTTTTTTTTTGCTAATATTTTTTTCCTTCGTGGAGTAGACCGCAATAATCTCATAGCTCAGCATTTGTTCTATTTCTGGGCTACTGCAGGTAAAAGATTCCGTGCTGTTTTCTTTGGATTATTGCGCCGGCTGGCAGTCTCGCTCTCACGCTGACTATCTGCTGTCAACATGGCGTTTTTTGACCCAATTCCCAGAAGTGCTTTAGTTGTTTCCTCTCCTTGCAGACCGCGTGCGATTTACAACAAGTGGAGCATGGCTTTGGTTTACTCAAACCTGATGAGGCATGCTAATAACCATATGCCAATATGTAGGAATCTATTTGGATTTCTGCCATCTTCCCCCCAAAAAATGTTGAAATCCCTTTTATAAATTAAACAAACATCATTGATTTCCTTTGTTGAGCTTCTTGTCTGTTGTTTGTCAATATTTACATTCATAGACTCAACCTCAAAATAAGTCTAAATAAGGCATATGCATCAATTTGACTTCAATGTTTTTTTTTCTAATCCCTCATATTATTAAATATTTCTGTATTTATTCAATACTAATGAATGATTCATAGGTCTTATGTTTGGAAACCAAAACCCAGCAGTTTTTCCCAGCACTGCCAACATGTTACATCATTCTACTTTATCCATTTTCCTTGTTGTTGTCGTTTTTTTTAAAAGTGAATTTCTCTTCTCTCTCCAAGGGGGATGCGAGCAACGTGTTGAAGAAGAGGATGAATTCAGCACCCCTCTTTGACCGCCCTGCCAAAACCTTCCCCAATCCGCCCGTCAGCGCGCAGGCCTTCCTGCAGCAAGGCTCAGCTATGCCAGACAACAACGTCCTGACGGGCACCAGCATTATCGACAAATACTCTCGCATCCTCTTCCCACTTTCCTTCGGCGCCTTCAACCTGGTCTACTGGATTGTGTACCTCACCAAGGACACCATGGAGATGACCAGGTGAACATATGGCATGTTTGCTATTTAAAAAAAAACACTGATTTATCAGCAATGATGGGACTACTTTCTTTCACAATGGGATGAAAGTCCTTACAAATATATGTATTCCAATCCTGTTTAATTTCTGCATGTTTCCAACTCCGTTCATTTCTATTGGTTTTTTCAAGCATGCATTTTCTTCACCTAGATGTTGAGGTTATTATTCGACAGCTGCAAAATCCTCCTACACTTGCTAATTAGTCACCACATGTCTTTTTTAGAAATCAGCCAGCGGAGTGGTCAAAGATACACAGTGGTTAACATTATCAAGGCTAAAGAAGGAAAAGGGGGCAAAAGAAAAGATCAGAGCGGTGGGACCTATATTTGTCATTTAGTGGTTTTACTAGGACAGCAGCCTGGAGGAGAATTTGCTTTTAGATGTACACTGAACTACTTTATGTGGAAAAACTAGGTAAGGGGGCTTTAAAATGAACTCTGGCAATATTCTGCAGCTACGGGTCACTTGCATGTTTTTGTAGGATGACACAAGATTAAAGGACAAAAAGAGGAGTAAGATGAAGTTTATTTTTGGTGTCCTGGTTAATGGAATTTTTTATTCCCAAGATCAGAATGAATTATTTAATGACAAATTGTAAAATACACAAACTGAAATTGCAAATGTAATGATGATTTGGTCAACCCTAAAAAAAAAAATCTAGAATTCCTGAAGGGGGTAAACATGTTTTGTTTTTAATGCAGATATAATTGGCTTCTAAATGAACAACTGGACAGTTATTTTAGCGGAGCTGAGTTTGCGAGCCAGATAAATGTTGTATGCACCATTTTTGTTGCCACGGCAACATTTTCTTTTAATGTCTTGGTTTTTAAATATTTAACTTTCTGATACTTTTTTTGTTTACTTCTGCAAAATTGCCTATTTCATTCAGGTGCACCAAAAGGACATTGCATTATAATCATTTGCATAATTTAATGCAAACATTTTTTTCATACTACAGGTGGCCATTTAAAATTACATTTCCGTTCACATAAAGTGTGACTTGACATACCGAATAGATAAATAAGATCTTAATTGTAAAGGCAACATAACCATTGACCCAAGAAACATGCATGTAGGAGGGCGTGTGTTTTCTTACCGCCTACAGTTCATGATCCATGCTTCCAAATTTTCATCATTGCGACTCTGTGGGTGGGGCTTCAAATCTGCTTCCATCCTTCTGGTCCTCTCATGTGATCTGTGGTTAAGAATTGGTACATACATTGATATCCAATGAAATAGACACCTGTAACTTGTGATATTAAGGTAGTGTGATCCAATGAAATACAATTTTATTGAATTTACAGTTCCCATGCTACCGCTCATTGAATGGAATGGTGAGAAAGCCGGTAGATATTGTCAAAAATATACACAGAAAGCACTTGACGGAATTCTAAACAGTATTGCAGTTTTTTTATTTCATTATTTTTTTATGAATGATGTAGCACATGAAAACTGTCAGCTTTTACACTCAGTCAATACAAGAGCATTGAGAAAAAGGCATTGAGTGTGTTGAAAGGATAAAGAAGGTGATAAAAGACCCAACGGCCCAGAGGTGATAGCTTCAAGTCCCCAGAGGTGCTACAGGCGCTAAGCGGACCAGCCAGACCAAAGCAACGCGGTATGCCTGCTTGAAATCCTAATTGATCGTGCTTGAATTATCTACAAAGAAAATGTTGGGATGTTTTGCGTGAAAGAAATATAAAAACGCTGTATGTGTGCTTACAGAAATAATACAATGTTAATATTACCAAAATGACTGCAATTTAATGATAAGCAGCAATCCTGTTTGGAGTTTGAATGTTTACTTAATTATTTTTTAGAACTACTGAAAATGTCTGTGCATCTGTTGAGATGTGACTGTATCCTGAAAATCAATATAATGAATTTTTTCAAAATGACCTTGGCACTATTTGTCAGTTATTAAACCAAGTACCTGCAGGTACTATAATACTCTTGCATGGACTCCAGCTTTCACCTTCACCCTGTAAGAACTTGCTTTTTTATGAAAATGTATGACTCCCAATTGCCTTTAAGTGTGATTCAAAATGTAAATAGCTGTTTGCCTTCCCTTCCAATGCAATTGGCTCGCAACCAGTACAGATTTACCCAATTTCTTGCCCACAGTCTGCTGTGAATGAGACTTAAAATCACCAGCTACCACCAACTGAAGACAAGTACCATATAAAAAAAAATGGGTCATGCAATTACAACACAGTAGATTAACAGTGATATTTCTTGAGGGGGCCGCTCACATTGTTGAGTTTCTGAGCCTAAAGTCCATCCACCTTACAGCCTTCAATTAAGCCAAAGCAGATAAAAGCATGCAACAGATTCCTTTTTACCCCCAATTTTCCTTTTTGTGTGGGCTTGCCTCTATTACCACAAGCCCACCTGGAGGGATGAGCTGGACCAGAAGAGTCCCGTCTGTTTGTGTGAGAGTGTCTGCAGGTGGATTTTTCAATGTGTGTGTGTGCCCACTCCTACTTGTGGTGTGGGGGGGGGGGGGGGGGGGATTGTGAACAAGTGTGTGAATGTGCCGTGGCAGGAGCTGTAGTGCCGACTGACTGGAGGCGACTTTCATGAATAGGGCCACTCAGAGGGGGACGTGAAGGAAAGAAATTTGCTGAAAATACTTCCTTCCATGAGAGGCCACAGCTGGTGGATGCACTGGTGGCTGGATGTGATGCTCGCACGTGTGCGTGTGTGTATATCCTCTTTTATTGCCCATCAGTGCCAGACTTGGGAGAGAGGAGGAAAAAAAAACAGGACCTTGTTGTTGCTCTTAAATCCCAATCACCAAATTATGTTTGCAAGTTCATACCTTGAAACCATAAATTGGCTTTAATGATTATTCTATTTAAGTCCCATCATAAAAGCATCAAGAGGGATATAACTAGCCCCGCTTTCATTCTGTTTCACCGTGGGCCGCCAAATTGTTGTATCCTTCCCGTGTTACTTGTTCTCTCTGCATTGTGTGTGTGTTTGCTCGTGTGCTAGTAATTCCTCACAAGCGCTTACGTAAGCGGAGAACACCGACTAACTAATTCAAAGACACAGAATGGCTTCCTTTCCTCCCCTCTGACTTTAGCACGTGCCGCAGACCTATCGTTAGCACCCGTCAAAATTGAAGTGATGAGGGGTCTATCTTTTGGTCAGTATAATGTGAAGAGTGTATGTGTAATGTTTGAAGCCATCTGGTTATTTGATTCAGTTGACTTATGGAGCAGCCTTTACCAGAGGGATTAAGCAATTGTAAATTCCCTTAACTCAAGACAACAGTACTTGCCAAATTAATTTGACCTTCAGCCATTACACTATTGCTTGTTTTTCTGCAATTCTTTTCTTACCATAAAGTGTGAAATGACAACTAAGTAGATTTTCTTTTATCCACATATGTGTGTCTTGATTCAAACATGTTATTGCTTGATCATTCAAATATGGCTAAAAAAAACATCAGAAAAGAAGCCTATGCACATGATATAAGTTAAAACTATAGCTCCGAGTTTGACCAAACTTTACCAACGAAAAGACACGGGCACACAGAAAATGGGGGGAGGAAAAAAAATTGCCAGCAGCAATGTAAGATTGGCGAGTGAAAATATCTCCCAGCGATGTCAACTTCTCGAAGCTCTGACATGTCAAGAGGCGAAAAAAGGAGGAGGTGAAAACTGCACTGCATAAGTTTTCAGCCAAACTTTCTAAGGGCCAATGCTGAAAGCATATGTTTTAAAATTCAAACATTTGCTCTGTAATGAGAAGGTGCTCTTACATCATTCTGGAGAATTGAGTGCGTGTGGGCATATACCTCTGATGAAAATAGTGTAGGTTGTGTATGCAGACAAGAGACTGCAAATTCATTGCAATTTACATTTTGGACACACTTCATTTGTATTCATTTAGGAATTACAACAACTGACTGGCGAACAGACTCTAGGGTGTGGAAATGCCTTTTAAATTTCCTTATTTGTTTTTACAATGTGGCCAAAAGACTTCTTTCTTCCACATTTTGCAAAACATTGCATGCGGTTATCAATTATCTGTTGTTTTGAGACATCATACATATTATGGAGTACAAACTTAACACTGTATATTTTGCTGTGTTTGTTTTCCAGGGACACCGTTTGAATCTGGAGTACGTGGTGGTACAAAGATGCAACTCTATAGACACATACACACAAAAATGTGAAGCCCAAATATAACACTGGTCTAATCAACAATTCATTGTGTGTGCATGTGCGTATAATGCATGGCAGGGAAGTCTCTAATGATCCATCAGTGCATTGTACGTCTTTTTAAGTTGGCTGCAAAACTACAAAAAGTGTCTTTAGAGTAGATGCCAACAAAAGACAAGCGGGCAAAAGCTTTGTCTATTGTACGTCTCTTTCGGACATTCAAAATTACTTTTTTCAGGACAAATGAGACTACTGATTGATGTTGACTGGTAGCAAATCCAAGGAGCAGCAGGCTCTGCTTATCTTTTGTCATGCATGTCCAGACTTGGTCAATGAGATTCTGCATGTTTGAAATCATATGTTCACCTCCCTTTGTCTTTTATACAATATATTTATGTGATGTTTTTAGATGGCATAAGTGCACTCCAAGCAATGGGCTGACTTAACCTCTTAAAAAATCCCTACACACACACACACACTAACAACATTTCCCTGTGTGGCCTGAACAAAGAGGACGCAAGGGAAGATCTTGTAAAATAAAACATTTTCAAGTGATGTGCAGGCACAGATACGTAACTTGCCCAAATGATATATGACATAATACCACCTTTCTAGTGAGGAAATAACTTTTAACATTTCTTTTCTGGGTTAAACAGGAAAACATGGGAAATTCATAAATTGCAATTTATCAGGTAGTTGGGCATTAGGTTTGATCCAAACTAACGTAGATTAACTGTGATTTTTTTTCCCTTTCAAAATGTTAGAAGTTTTGTTTTTGAGAGGCAAGCTAAAGCACAGGGTTCACTTTCAAAAGGTCAGAACAAGTTGGACTTTTCTGATGGTGATCTGACAAAATGGATTGGATGTGTTACGCCATCAATGCCACAAAAAAATGAGCAATCACGGCCATTCTTCACAGTTTGAATGAACATCTACTGTGGGCTTTTTGTCCAAAGAACTTAAACAGTGGACGGCTGACAGCCAAGTTTCGAAACGCTGATTCTTTGCTCACTGGGCATTGATGAACTAAGCGTAAATATTCAAGTGCAAAAAAGGGTCTGGAATTTTCTAAAATGGAAAACTAGATCAAACTTTACCCCTTGGTTTAAGCAAAATTCAGGGGAAATGCATTTAAAATAACTATTTATTTAGTTAACTTAGCCATTTGTTGGATATTATAACAGCATAGGGAAATCCAGTTTAAAATATATAGTATTCTTTTCTGAGGATGTTATAAGAAATAAAGTTTACATCCAATACACAAAACGAAATATTCACAGACCACATCATATGTACACATGGGAAAATCATGATTGTCATTCTTCGTGAAAAATGCATTTAATTATCACTTTTTTTCCCCCCCATGACGTAAAATGTGTTTGTCAGTACTTAATTAAGAAGACAGCTTCTGGCTTCTTGTTCTCATTTAACAGCAAGCGAAAAATAGAAACCCCAACCTAGAATCATCAATTATCCAGTATGCCAAAACAAGTTCATTAGTAATCCACTTGTGTGGATTATGCACGGTTTACATTTTAGTGGTAACATATTGGGCTGTTGAAATATACGCAGCATGACCACATCCATCATCCTCTAGTGTTTTCTCATTAAAAGGTGTCTCCAATTAACAATGGCACCTTTTCAAATGACAACAAACCGCCTTACAACACGTCGCAAAAATGTTTTTATTTTGTACGTGCATACAGTATACGATGAACATATACAGATTAATAATGACTTTTAAGACAGTTATGAAATTATACTTAAAATATATAATTGGACTAATAATACCATGGTCATAATCACGACTTTTTACCAATTTGGATTTTCTTGTAAAGATAACTGCATGGCGAATACATGTTTTAATCTGTTGTACTCATCTATAATATGCATTTTTAATATTACTAATCAAAATAATAACTTCATTATAAAGTGTGGACTTGTCAATTTAATAATACAGCTGTTTGTATTAAAATTGAATGTGTTTAAACATAAAAATAAATGCTGGTAACTTGATGATGACATTGATTTAGGTATTTTAATTTCATTTGTAGTAGAAGACGTTAGAAATATATTATTAAAATACTACACTTTGTGTAAGCAAGGTTAATACATCAACCTATGATATACATATATTTAAGGCCAATTTTTTTTTTTACATTTTGTTGCGCTTTATTTTTAATGACACCAATTTGATAGTTTTCAGTGACATGGTAATCTAAATGATTAAGATGGATTTAAAACATTAGAAAAGTTGAAAGCAGCCTTCAACAGCCAAGCCCGTTGCCACAGTGTGTCATTACATTTTATATGTCTGACATTTAAAGACAGCCTATGCTTCATGTACATTGACGACATTCTAAAATGCCATTAACTTCTTCCACAAATGAAATTGTTCTGCCCTCATGTCCACTTTTGTGAGGTGGATGTGTTGAGAAAATTTCTCAACGCCTCCTGAATTTAACTACCACCGACAGACAGCACAATAAAACTTCTGAAAAACAGAAGTAGGTTGCGGGTGTGTATGACTCTTTTTATCCATTTGAATGCAGAATTTGCTTCATTTTCAACGAGTAATCTGCACCTGACCTGACTGCGCCTGCGGAATAAATGCACTTGACCAGAAATAATTCTATATATATATGCTAAGGATTGTTGAATGTAAAGATGAGCAATTTCAGATAATTGCCCAAAAGACATTTATACTCCAACATAAATTCCATCATGTGTTTGTTCCAACTGCTTTATCAACATCATGACTTTTGAATCAGTCGTTGGTATGCCAAGAAATCATGGACACAAATGTCATTTTCCAGGTGTTTAGGTAATTGTGAATATATTAAAAACAATGTAACCCTTCTTCATAGCGAGTTGTGCTTCAATAACTGCATTGAACACATTTTCATTTAGTCACTACATGAGTTTTTATGTTGCTGTTATTCCACAGCATTAGAAAAAAACATGCACGCTCCTTGTTGAATGAATGTTTTTCCAATAATATTGTTCAATAAAGTCAACATTGTTTTGCTCTCCTACTTTTTACAAAACTGCAGCAATGTCAGTGGGAATTGTTGTAGTAGTGTAAAGAGTTTTTGTTCCATTTGGAGGTCTCAGTCAGGAGATAAAGACAAAGTACTAGCTCAGTCACTCAAGCAGACATTTACTGGGGCAAGTAAACACAACCCAAAGAAACCTTCCCTGAGCCGTGACCTTATCGTGGTGGAGGGGTTTGTGAGAGCCAATAATCGGGGAACTAAACAAAAATAGACAACTCAATGCTGTCATGACCCATGAACAATTCTGGGAGCAATCTGGTAAAGTATTACATATATTTTTGGTCAGTAAAGATGACTAAATGAGGAATATTGAAACACCAAAACAAACAATACAAAGCAAATACTATATTACCACAGCCAAGTGATTGTTAAGTAACATATAATAGTTTGTCCAACACAAAATCTATACAGCTACACCCAGATAAAACATCAGTGATTTAATTCCCTCAATGTATTGTGTTTCAATCCAATGAAACGATAATTTAGTGTTTGTTTTGACCATAGTTTAGGCATTTGCTGAATTCTCTCTGTCTGGGTCACTAAAGTGTAGAGTGCCACCTATTGGCAGTGCACAGACATCTCTCCAACAGCATCTCATCATCTTGCATCCCGTCCTACACTGATGCACCGTGGCACACACCACGACTCCTACACACTGACTCACCATATGTTCATTTCTTTTTTTCCCTTTTTATTTTGGACTGCATTGAAAAGAAGCCACTCACACACACATTTAAACATACAAAATGACTAACCTATAGAAAAATGGGGTAGGGGCAACAGTAAATGTGCACAATTAAAAAAAAACTCCTTAAAAGTATACTTTAAATGTGAAATTAGTGAGTAACACTATACTGTATTAACACCATTTAATATGAATAATGAACTGGCCCATATTGTAGCTAAGGTGTAACACATGGGACCAGTTGCCAGTCATTTGTAGAGAAAATATACGTTACACTCGCATGTACTCAAATGAACTTACTAAACTTACTTAACTTAGGATTCCAATCTCTAAACTGTGAAATAACTGTCTTACACACAATTTGCAAGGTGTGAGCAGACAAATAAAGCCTAAAAGACAACCTCAGTGACCATTAGGGGGGAAACTGCTACGTCCTGCGAGGCCGATGACACCTGAACATCAGGTTTAATTCACTCACACTTTGGAAGGTGACACATAACCTTTAAAGTGTAGTCCAAACTTGTGTGGGCAGAGGAGAAAAGAAAAGGAAACATGACTTTCTTCTCACTCCCTCAAAGTAAAGTTATTTTGCCAAAGATATAGAAATATCGAATGTAAGTTGCATTAAGATCTTACCAGAATACTTTCAGAATTTAGCATAGAAAAGGCCATTAGTTGCTAATATATTTCCTGCTTCATTTGAGGAGGAGCTTCCTGTTCTGATTAAACCTACACTCAGGGTCTGTTTAAAAATAACCACATAGAATCAGTGACAAATGACCTCCTTCCACACGCTGGCACTCGGCACGCTTATAAACCCAAAAGTGAGTATGTTTAATAGGAGATGAATGGAGGATGCTAATGAGAAAATGGATCCATCATCTCCTACATATTTTTAAAGCCATTTACCTTCACTGGAAATGAAACAGAACTGAACTAGTCACACACTACATTTATTTGCCACTACTTCACCTGAGCTACACCTGTACGCAATCTCCTGACAGAATGGAGAAAAAAAGCATGAAAGACAATGACATTTTTAAAAAGAAAATCACATTCCGAGCAAGGATTAGCCCAGTAGGGGAAGAGTGACACAGGGTGGAATAGAAAGATTCACATGATGGGTGACAGGGAAAGCCAATCTGTACCTAAAGAGGAGTTGTGGCTATTAAGCAGCTTGCTGTGACCTCAACATGGAGATTACAGTGCAGTTACAGAATAGCGTTGGGCAGATGTGCACATTAATCCACACAACATAGACGTAAAGGAATGTTGATCGCGACCTATTACCAGTATGATATACCATACATCATTTAACGAGAAGCATAAGATATGCTGAGCTACAGCATACACCAACTAACCTAATCACTGACGTACAGTAAAATACAATTATTTGAAACCATTCATCGCCTTTGGCACCAAGATTTTTTTGTATTTAACGTCAGGCTGTTTAGCAGCATGCGGTCAAAGGGAATGGAATTTTATGGCCAGGACACACCGCCTACTGCTTTTATAGCCGTTACAAGTCAACACCCTTCCCATTAAAGCTTGGCATTTTGGGCTGTTAGAGAAAGCTGGAATGTTGATATAGCGAAGGGCATTGACTAGACAAGAAAGAAGACAACTTGAGTTGCTTGTACTGTTCAGCCGGAGAATATACTACAGTAGGCACACATTTACCAAGACTTTGTATCGTAAAAAAATGGTGGTATGACATTTGGTGATCAAGTAGGTAAAGTCATGAAAGTGGCGATGGTGCAAATACATGATAGCAGCGAGGACGGTGTAAAAACGGTTCTGTTGGCCATATCAAGATATAGACAAATATTCGATCCAAAGAAGGTCAACTCTTATCACCATGGTAACCAAGCAAAATAGATCATTTGGTCTGGTCCATCTGTTCTTCAGCCAACTTTGAGTTGAGCTCATTCTACCCCACCATGCGTTCAAAACAATGTGCTCATTCATACCAAAAATATGCAGCATTGTTAAATGATGTCATTAATGTGGTTTAAAAAAAACAAGTGGTGGTGGGTTAGTGTTAAATTAAGTACATTCAACTCAAGGATGAAATTTCAATGGAAGGGACAGAATTAGAAAAAAAAGGTGAAAAATGGAAGAAAAAAATAGATAACAGATGGTTTGCTATAACTGGCTGGTTGGCTGAGTCGATTTATGGCTCCCTGTATCCTTGGATGATTCAAACACCTTTGGATCAGATATGGTGTAACTAAAATAACCCTTCTAAAAGCCAAATTGTCTTTCCACAAAGACTGACATGAAAAAAATGAGCAAACTTATGAAACAACTTGAAATAGTTTCTTTGAATCCAAATGAACAAAAGAACAACCTTGTGAGTCAAACATTTACATAACTTCATTTTCAAAGAGCATGAAGAAAATAAGAGGGAGCTGTTTCAGATCAAGTATAACAAATACATCATCTTGGATGGCAGATGTGAAACATGGATTCAAAGAACATTTGCGCATTATTTCACAATTAAAGCCACGAGAGACTTCGCATTTTACACAATTAAAATAGGCTCAACAAGCAAGAATGGGTGGCACCACAAACGGCAGTCAAAAAGAAGGCTGTGAATTACCTATTTGACAAACTACATCATAACCAAGTTATAAATCATTCATATTATACAAAGTGAAGGTGCAGGTGGTTACTCTACCTCTCTGCCACACTTGTAGTCACTTTATGGCAAAAAAAGCCATCAACAAAGCCTTTAGAAATGATGCCTGCTTCTGATGAAATAAAAATCATAATGCGTCACAGTGTGACGTCAATGGCGACAGGCAAACATTAATATTCTACTCTTTGTAATAGTGCTTCAGAAAAAGCTACAAGCAGATGTGAAGCCATATTTAAATCCCAGTCAGAGGGCCCACCCACGCAGAAACTCTCCAAAGAGAGCTGCACTGCAAGTGAATGTGTTGCTTTTCCAGCTGAGGACCCAGCAGTTAGTCACTTAGCCGTAATAATACATGATGTTCTTCATGTAAAAGTTAAAGACTTGTGATTAATCGGAGTTCCTACGACCCCTCTTTTTTCTCAAGTCAAAAACCAGCAACTAAAATACACACTGAGGCAGTGAATAGGATGCTCATGGTTAGTTAAAGCTTTGACAGGATTAAGAATGAATTTCTTTTTTTTTCTTCATTCCAACACGAAAGTTAATCAAATACTATTGAAAGTCAATAAGTAATCTCCTATACAACTGTACAATACAATATATAGAACTCTAAAAGGCATTCAGTAGAGTGCAAAGCTCAGCTAAAAGCGAGTCAATGCAAATTGGATCAGCATCAAGCGTCAGAGAGTAGACGCCTCCCGTAAATGCAAAACTGAAAAAAGACTATTATTACATTAAAAAGATATATATTAAAGAATAAAAACTTGATAATAAAAAGAAAGTACTTTTATATGATCCATACTTACTAATGTGCTTTGAATCTATGCATTGAACTAACTAAAGTTATATATATATATATATATATATATATATATATATATATATATATATATATATATATATATATATATATATATATATATATATATATATATATATATATATATATATATATATATATATATATATATATATATATATATATATATATATATATATATATATATATATATATATATATATATATATATATATATATATATATATATATATATATATATATATATATATTTAGCCACAGTTATTAGCAAAAACCTAGCATAACTAAATAAAGATGGAAAAATTGGACATTTTGGGACACATGTTCCACAAAAAGGGAAAAAAAGGAAATGAGTCCAATCATAAAAAAAAATTGCATTTCATAAGGCAATTGCTTGTTGCTGCAGCAGTACTAAATTAGGAACTAAATTGGTTGGTTAACTCGGCAGTCTTCTTAAAAGCGTCTTTCATCAAATTTGGAAAGCAATTTGAAACAGTGATCTTAAGATGATTAAAGAAAGTAACATTTAGTACACCATTAAGGTGGAATTGATCAACGTCACTGAATCCCGTTGTTGCTTCAGGCCACACATTGGATGACATGTGCATACACAAATTCAGCAGTGGGTGGATTTGCGTGACCAAGCTAAATGTAACCTCCAAATAATCCCCTTTGTGCTCACAGTATGAGCAAGATTGATATTTTTGTACATTAATTAAACAGCATTTTGCATGGCGACACACTGACTGCATAATCCATTTCTCTGGTGTAACACAAATAGGAGGAAATGTGGCATGAAATACAAGCGTCTACAGCTACACAAGCTAAAAAAAAAAGTCTTCATTTTGATGTTATGCTTTATTCTTATTTTCACGTCATGATATGCTCTAAATATACTAGCTTTAATCAATAAGCCAAATAAGAAGGATATACTGGAAAGTTTTATTTTTAAAGGTAGCGGAGGGGTGTCGTTTCAGTAAAAAATCTAGCAAAGCTTGTCTTAAATTCTGAAATGAGTCAACAAATATTTATAATTACAGTCGGCGCTTTAATAATTTGGAGGTAAAATGTTTCCAGAACTTTTATTCGAATGATAACATGGCAAAACACTATGATGTTCCATCATGATGCTATTTAAAATGTCCCTCCAATTGCTGGATACTGATATCCAATAAAGTATTGGCATAGGTTTTATGGATAGATGCCTCCCCCCAATGCATCATGGTTTATGAGAATCACTGAGTAGGGCTGACATCAACTACCCACTTTGTCACTGCATATACAAGTGAGTGATATGAAGCGAGTAAATTGAGGCAGCCATGACATAGCACGGCTCCGGAGTAAAGATGATAGATTGACGTGAGGGAGAGGATTTGAAACAGGAAGCAGATTGATGAACTACATGTCTGTAGCTCAGGTCAACTTTCGATAGCTTCACTGCTACATGGCTTCACGATAAAAAATACTCTAGGAAGACATTTTATTGCAAGTCTATGAACGGATTGATGGATGGATGAATGGATGACTGGACAGACGCTTCAGCCAGAGAAAATGAATTAGCAAGAGAGGATGTTAACAAGGTCAATGTGCCAACAAGATAAGTCAGAATGACTAAGGCAAGCAAGTGAATGATAAGAGAAACTTCATTTGTTATAGGCAATCTATTTTTTATTTAATTTATTACCAACTCCTAATGTGGCTACATGGAATTTTTTGTCAATTATATATAGTTTTTTTTTTCTCCCTTAGAACAAAGAAAAAAAAGAATTATGGTCCACTTCATTTTCTTTTGTCGGCGTGAATTATAGCAGTTCAAGAGCGCCATTGCCAATCTCCTATAGAAGCTAATTTAATTCATATAATTGACAATCCAGTCATACAGAGAAACTGGTTACACGCGATAATAGATTTTTCTCCTCATCTACATTACCCATCTCGGAACTACGGTGATCCGATTGGCTCAAAAAAATAGCTTATTACTAGACTCCTCACTAGTGTTTTCAAATTGCAATACAGAGATCAAAACCTAATTTTCTTCCTATTAAAATCATATCACACTAATTAGTAATCACAACAGCACTGTTACTCATAAAAGACAATACACTTTCTATCCCATCACTCTGTGTAGCCATATTCGGTATCAACCAATTTCTACCCAGCTGCCTCAGATGTGCTGACGGTGCTTGGGTAAATACATCCTCCGCGGGGAACTTTCACGCCAATGTTGACTTGACATATTTCACATCAGCATATATCATTGTGGCACTAACACTCAACCCAAACAGACTATTTCTTTTTGTCATGCAAAGGCAGGGAAATTCTATCACAACGCAGATGCAGAATTTTATATCACTGCCAACTATGAATGCAGAATGCCAGTAGTGGATAAATTACACAATCAAAAGTGAGCCTCTCCAATAAGGCAGAATTTTCCCCAACAGCTCTTGTGCAAGTGTAACTAATGATGTAGCCTGGCGAGTTTATGTGGACATGCTTGGAAAACTTTAATTATTTGGCTGAGACCAAGCGATGCTTTTAACCTCTGGAATAGTTTGGACAGTTGGTGCCATGAAAAAAAAAAAAAGAAAAATCCAATCTGCAGTCTCAGCAGTTGATGTGTTGTGTGTTATTGAAGAAGACACTGAAGTATCACCTGCAGATACTAAAGAGCCCTGAGTGAGAGCATCAGTTGCTCGCCAAAATGAACATTGGCATGAAAAGACACTGGAGAGACAAGAAGAACAAGCAACTAATCGGCTTTAAAATTGACACAAATAAATACCCAAGAACAAAAGTAAGTTGCTTTAAAAGTGTCAAAACCACCCATGTCAAGAATTCTTGCCACCTTCTGAGTTATGGCAATTGGGTTGCCAAACAAGGTGAAAAGCTTGGGGTGTCCTGCTTAAATCTGATTTTCCACACAGGTTTGATGTTGAGGGGCCAGAGGTCACTCACTGCATGAATATAACGATTCCTGGTCAGAGTTGGGAAATGCCACAGGTAGAAGAGGCATGATGGAAGCCCAGGAGGGGCCACAAATCTGGCCTCGAGTTCAGCGCGGTAAACAGTGAGTCAACCACCTCCTGATTCCACTTTTACTTTCAAGTGACTATTCGTTCCAGGAATGGAAAAACTGCAATAGTCCCTTGCAGAAAAAAAAAAAATTGTTGGTGACTCATCGTAGCTTTCATGTTATTCACAAGTCTAAAGTCTAGGGTAGATGTTAATTGTTCCAAGATTTAACTGTTAGTTGCTTCTATCTAGTTAAATTTGAAAGTAAATAAAAGAAGATTCTCTCTTTACTTGTCTACTAGATAGTTTAGTTCATCGACTGCGCATATGATACAATCAAATACTATACTACAGGTAATACACATAGAAATTGAACAGTCCAGGGTCTGGCTTGTTGAATCCACAAGGGACTGACACCTAACAAAATACAAAGCTACATCTATTGTTTGCGGCACAATTACAGTACATCCAGCACGACCACTTCAGCCGCCATCACACTTATTACCTCTTTAAGCTCCAGTGACCACCTCTTGCTCACTACTGTGCTTTCCATCAATCATGTGCAAGCAGCTGTAGAGCCTGAACGGGTGACTAAAATGGCAATTGAGAGGTGTTTGAGATGACTTAATATGGCCTTAAATTATTTTAAATGTATGCCAACACAGATGTGTATAGTTGCATTACAATACTTGCTGAATAAACAGCCACTTCAGATGTTCTATATGGTTATTTCCCAGATCTATCATGCATGGGAACACAACAAAAGATAAAGCCTAAAAAAAATGCACAAGGCATCCACATCCATCTTCATTAGACACTTAACCTTGGATGTGACACCACCAGCATAGATGATATGCGCGAGCACCAATCTAGAGGGCCGTTGTGAATTTAAGAGTGTTACTGGGGTTTATAATCCACAGAGCGACAGCAATGCAACATGAGAGGAGGAGAAAAAAGGGAAAAAAATGGCCTGTGTGTTCATGTTTAGGTCTTCCAATTGCAAGAGACTCCCAGCGGGTCGGCAGCAGGTCAACAGCAGCTTTACGAATTCGAGTACCACCTTCATTTCCTTTTATTGTCCAGGGGGATAGGAGCAATAATTAACTATATTCCTTAAAGGGTTCTTCAGTCGTACGATATTGTATAGTGGTTACACTATATGGAGGTAATCCTCTATAGTAGAGTGATACAGTAAAACCAAGGTTGAACATAATGACATGTTTGGATGGTAAATATATTTCTCAGAAGAAATGATTTGAATTCATCTACAACAATGGAATGTCTTTATAAAAGTTACAGTGTGACTGTATTCATGGTAACTCGAGTGTAACGAGGCAACAAAAATGATGACTCAATTATGGTCTAGAGAGATTTGACAGCATGCACAAAGGTGGTGGAGTGTTCTCAAAACAGGGCTAATAATGAGGCAAAATAGTTGTCAAATTCCTTCAATGCTTGGTGAACCGAGGTTTTATATGAAATATTAATGCCAAACTATTATGATGACACTTTTAGGTCAATATTCAACTTGGATCAAAGTTTTCCAACTATTCAGTTGAATGAAACGCAATATTGGATTTCAAGTTCAGTTTGTTTGTTTTTTTAATAATGATTATAATAATTTGTGACTTCGATATTATTGTCATTCCCACCCACCTTAATCATGATACCATATTCCTTCAATGTATGCTAATGGTTGAAATTTATATCTAAAAAGATCTGTTATTTGTCATAATTGCCATTCTTACTGACTCATCAATAAACTAATTTATTTCCTGCTCACGCAAATTATGTGAATGACAAATAACAAAGGGAGTTAATCTCAAAACATAAAACATTTCATTTTTCTTTTGCGATCTTAAACTGTATGCAACTGGTACCAACCATTTTACCATTTGTTTTCTTTTAGAGTAAGCATAAAAGCAGCAATTTACACTAAAAATCATTTTAAAAAAACTAATGGAGATTTAAGACCATTAATGAACCATAACTCAAAATGAAAATGTACAAAAAAATATTTGAAAAGTGATGTTTTCTATTATTTAGTCCCTGTCTCTTCACACTTGCACTTCCTGACACAAATGCACACAAACACTCCCACACCGCCAGAAATAGAGGCAGCAAGAGTATGTGCAATTTTTTTCTCTCCCTGAAATCACATGATAATGTCACCTTTTCCTAGTGTTTCATTAACTTCTGCTAACAATGTTTTGTGCACATCTCACCTTTTCCCTGCACTCCAACTTTATCTTCAGATCAGTGAAATGTTTGAGAGGAACTGTCCCAGTGTATAATTTTCTGTAGTTAATGATGCTACAATGCAATCTCTCTCACAGGGAAGCGACTTTATGATCCATTAATGTCTTTGTCTTACCAGACAAAGGCAAATCCATATGGGGAAGGCAGATGTTAAAAATGGAGGAAGACAGGTTTCTGTGCATTTGGATTATTGGAAGAAAGTGGGGAAGAAGTCACAGAAAAAGCAGCCAAAAGAATAAGATAAAAAAAAAACTTATCCTTAGCTACTGCTATGCTAGAAGACATGGTCACAATCCAAGATAAATATTCTGAAAAAGAAGGAGTAGACGGATGCTTTCCCTTGTATTCATGCGGGGGTAACGCATCTTAAGTCTCTTGGAAGCAAAGAATAAAAGGAAGGAATTGAGTTTGAAGATGAAGAAGAAGATGAAGAAAATGGCAAGAATATTTGGTTGGCGACTTTAATGTGAGCACACCGAAAAGGCACAAAAAGGCAACGAATGAAAAAATGCAGAAGAAGAGGACATGTTCTCTCTGATCTATGTGGAGGCTACAAAGAATCTTGGAAGGATGTGAAGAACAAAGATCGTTTTCTGTGTTATTCTGCTTTTACTAGTTTTAAAAGCAGAGGAGGAGAAACTGTGCGATGCCTCTATGTTGGTGTCACAGGCTTTGATAAATGTGAAGGACGAAAAAGAAGCTTAGCGTATATCCACAACACAACGTACATGACACCCTCAAGTTATCTGTAATACTGTACACACCCTAAAAGTTGTTAAACCAAGCAGTGTAGATACAATTGGCCAACAGGTTTAAACACATGAAGTGATTTCAGTAATAATCATTGTTTTTCAGACCCTTTCGTCTGTCCCGTCACCAGCATTTGTCGAATTTGTGAGATGAAGCATTAAGTACACAATGAAAGCAATTACAGATGATGTGAAATAAACACATTGCAGTAGACAAGCAAAGTATTTGAAGTGAAGCAAGTAAGCGACGTAACAGATGGTCAGCAGGATTTGAATGCTCGGGCCAACCTAAACTGTTGCGCGTTGGTTGGCTAAATCGCGAGATTATAATAACATGTTATGTAAACCCACGAGTGAGGAGTGGCCTGTGTCTGCAGTGACGTACGTCCACCTCACGTACGCCGTGATTTGATGAGCATCAAGACGAGATCCTGGAACATTTTTTTAGGGGGGATTAACACAGAATATCGCTCATATCTTTATAGTAGTATTAAATGACTTCACCAAATGTTGATAAGCACTTGCTGAAATGCATCCACCCCTACAAGGACAGCCTCAATTAGCTTGATCTTCCCAGATCAAATTGGTAAAAGATGAAAAGATAACTTGCTTCAAGGTTGGGCAAAAAGGAAATCCTTCTAAAAAGAACTTAAAAAAATAAATAAATTCCCAAAAACATTCTGGGAATCATCGAGTCCATAAAAAAAAACAGGGAATACTAAAACTGCATAATCAAGTGGAAGAACAACATTGGCATTTATGTCTTGTAAATTCCCTTTTAGAACTTCCTAATAATCTAGATTTTCTCAAGTAACCTCGTCAAGAGGGAGACGAACAAAACACTGGTCTGGCTATGTTCACTTGGATGCATAGAGAATCATTAGTGCTCTTTAAATACAGTATTTAACATGGTTTTCAATTTTATCTTAAGAAAGACAACTTAAGTCAGTGAGAACTTCCCAAAACTCGTACAAATATGACAAATAGATTGCTTAAAAAGCCAACTAGTAAAAAAAGGGAGCAGATATTAATGCAACTATCTTGTCAGTCTCTGTGTGATTGACAGCTGAACCAGCAAGGGAGGCCCCAGCCTCTCACTCAGGGTCAAATCGCTGTGACTCAAGCGGTATTTCAAACAAATGGATGTATTGATCAATATGTTTTATTTACACAAAATGGAAACCCACATCATGTTCAAGTGTGTTACCTAATAAAGCTAACCATGCGTTATGACTCATGTGACACTTAACACGATCCACTGAGCACACATCTCTGCCACTTTTTTTCCCCGCCACCACTTCATATACGTAAGAAACACAAGACTGTCTCCATCACAAACAGCTCAGCAATGTGTATATAGTGTGTAGCCTACTGTGACACCCAACAAATTATCAGCGTGTATACAGTTTGGCATGATGGATGTCCAAGAGAGAGAAGAGTGTACCTCTCATCACCTAACCACTGATTCCAGCAAGAAAAAAAAAGAAAAAATCCAAAAGCCTGTTCAACGGGAGTGATTATTTGCTCATAACGTGCACATTTTTTGAGGTAAATCACAGCCATCAATCTTCCTCTGCGTATTCCCCTCTTTTAACTTTACCTCTATCACCTGGTTTAAGGAGGAGATGGCTCAATCCCTCAGAGTGTGGAAAAGAGCTGCTGTGTACATACATACAGAGTTAAAATTTAGTTAGCACTGAAGCTGTTTAACCATTTAATTTCAATACATCCTTAATAGGCCTTTGTACTGGAGCCATTCCAAAATGTACTTGTGTATCTCCCAATGATGGTTTCCGGCCAATGACAATTAACTGGTTTCATTTTCAGAATTTAAACCAGAGTACACAAATAAACCCCACACAGGTTTTCATCAAAAACAATTAAACACCACACACCTAAGAATGATAATGCAGATATAGATATAAAAGCATTGGTTCTGACCTCTCTTTAATATTGGCTCTGGCCACAAGTCGAATTAGTACACTATTTGCATGTTCTCTGCTTGCTTGTATGAGTTTTTCCAGGTACTCTGGCTTCTTCACAGATCCCAAAACATTTGTATAGGGTCCACTGAACAACTTAAATTGCTCATAGGCATGAATGTGCAGGTGAATGCGCATTTGTCGACAACACATACTGTATATACACTGCAGCTTTCACCCATTGTCAGCAGATATAGAATCCATCTCACAACCCAAATGAAGACATTTTGAGCAGAACAAAGAGGAATAAACATGACTCATAATACATTTTTACCATTTATTCATTATCCTTGCTGCTTATCCTAGAGTCAAATGTCACAAGGGGGCCGTTGCTTGTACCAGGAGCCTACGGGCTGTAAGCAAGGTACACTGAAATTGCTCCCAGCCAATTGCAGGGCACGAGATTGATATTTAACATTCCTGGAAAATCGCAATGTACCTTAGTAATTGTATATATATCAGGGCTGTGGGGGTTGCAGAATAAGCGCTTACGGGCATATACTCATGGAACACTGAACTGGGAAAGCAGGCTCAAGAGGAATACAAGGACCTCACTGTTCCTAGATGAGGTGCAACTAGCGGTGAAAGAGGCAAACGAGCCAGATGGTCTGAACACGGCAGCAGAAAACATGAACATGATGGGAGGAAGCAGTCGAGTGCACTGACGGACTGACCCATGGAACGCCGACCTCTATTTGATGAAAATCACGAGCCAGACCCTCTATGAGGGTCTCTGAGCTAATCGAACTTTTTTTTTGGATGTTGAGAAAAGACCAAGTGGCCAGTGTACCCTCTATGCTTGAAAAGATTCACGTAGAAAACATGCCGTGAGATGGGCATTGCCACTGGCTCCATGGCCAAGTCCAGATAGCATCTGGAGGGGGGGATCAGGCACATAGAGTCTTCTAATCCAGTGAGGAACACTTACTTTAGTCAGAGATAGTATAGGAAAAGCTTTTGTTGGCCAGCCATTGGACTGTCAAATCAAACAGCATAATTAACAAGGCACACATTTCCGGCATTTCTGTTGTTTGCGAAAGCAAAAAATAAAAAATATGACTGAAAAAACAAAACCCTGACTGATCTTCCCAATATTGCACCAAAGACGCACTCACGCGCACAAGACTTGGGCACGTGTTGGATACGCTCCACGCCACGTGCACGCGCTCAGAAGCAAATCGCATCACATGCAGATCCCGTCGAATGGTGAAAGGGGGGTGAGACGATGGTGGGGAGAAAAGGGGGGTGGCTGGGTTAAGACGATAGAGTTTAAGATTTATGAAATGAAGATTTGGTGCTTAATTATTATTATGATGATGAAGAATGCCTTCGTCAGGGGCGCCGGGTTGGCTGGCGCACCGCCGTGGCGTCACCTCAACTAATCATTCACACTCCACTTTAACAACGCGTGAAAATGAGGGAGGGGGACGGAGGGGGGTCTTGGGGGAGCGAAGACAAGCGATGCAGTGCATTCGATGCATGCACGACTGACGTTCACCACGCATGCCCTGCTGGGGATGCAAATCAATGAACGTCGACGCACGAGTCCCGTATAGAAGCCTGGACGCTTCGTTGTCAATTAATCCTCAGGGCAAAAAAATGAATAAATAAATACATAAATCAAAAAATAAAAATCAACACCATTATATTATCATAATGTCATGTCGTGTGGCGTGCATTAAAAGGACGGCGATTGTGTTAGCGGTGGCATGCTGGGGTGTGGGAGGATGAAAATGTCTTCTGATTTGTAGTTTAAGTTGACGACTAGAAAAATTATAGGCTGACGGGTTGGTTGACGAGCCCGATTTTCCCTCTCCCTCCCTTGCAGATGCACGCAGCTCGGCGCGCTCAGTGTGGAGCGGCGCGACTGCAGCGGCACATTCGCTCTATTCCCTTCCACACGCTGAATATAACCACTCTCACACGCTCTGCGAATCCTTTTTTATTTTGATTTTGACGCCACTGGGTGGAAGATTGGCTGAGATTTTCTCATTTATTATTATAGCGAGAAGAAATCTGACAAGGGAGGGTCGTCACGTTGGCGTAAACTGGTGAGATGCTGTCTCTTTCTACACTCTTCAGTGTGAATCGTTCTGGATGGTATTGTGTGCGTGTGTGCATGTGTGTGTGTGTGTGGGGGGGGGGGGGGGGGGTCACCCTGTTTTTTTAGAGGTGCAAACATGCATGCCAGATGCTTAGAGGGAGAGGAGAACAGGGTTAATTACAGAAAAAAGAAAAAGGGGACATGTTATGTTATATATAGCTACAATTGCAAAGAGATTACAGCATCGGAAGTTTAATAGTGCTGCATCCAGTATGAGGGGCGGTCTCGCGTATCTGACATGGAATCCTAACATGAGTTCCTCTTTGGACGTGTTGAACGCGCAGCCCTTGCAAGGTTGAAGGAGTGTGTTCAGAGTCTTGAGGGATTTTTCGAAATGATTATTGTTCCTTTATTTTTGGGATGAGAGTTGACCGAAAGAAAGAGCGAGCGAGGGAGGCGAGATAGAGCGTGCAAGAGAGCGAGAGAGAGGGAGAGAGAGGGAGAGAGGGGGGGAGAGAAAGCGAAAGAGAGAGACCTGCATACATATCGTCCCCAGCAGCCTCCAGCTAGAATTCGTCAGATGTGAGATCACACAGGATTTACTTTCTACCCCCACCCCCCATCGTTTTTTTATTACCAGTCTGTCTTAGGGAAGATATTCAAAGTTTGAGGAGGGGATACGAGCATCTATTCCGAGCCCATCTGCTGTAAGTGTTTTATTTATTCAGCCCTTTTGGATGCGGGAAGATGAGAGTTGAGGGTTTGGAGGAGAATGTGGGAATTGGAAGATGTGTTCATTCTGGAGGAAAATGAGGACTTTGGAAGTAAAGCGTCTAAATAGATATAACGCGAGACGAGAGGTAGTAGACTGCTGGATGGAGAAAGGCAAGATTTCAGCACCATAGCCAGCGAAATCTCAGCACCATAGCCAGCGAAATTTCAGTACCATGGCCAACGAAATATCAGCACCATAGCCAGCGCCCCGAACAGCGCGCGCTTCGCTTCATTACGCACAAACCGGATCACCATGCACAGAGCAGCCTTGCAGTGATGCCATCTGCATGCTAAATCGTTAACCCAGGCACCCACGTCGATGCATGTCATATAACATTATGGCTCTATGAGAGGGGAGCATTCCATTCCTACAGGAGGTGTTATTTTAAAAAAAAAGTGTGCTGTCTCCTTTTTTTAGGGCGAGATATTCTGATTTTTATGTAATCGCAATCCGACTTGTCCTCTAAAGGATTCACTTTATATTCATCACCGATATTTTGGTCGTGCACGTTGGATCTGATTTGTAAGTAATTTGGGTAGACTGATTAAATCTTGTGTTTGCTGTCTGCATGATCTTTAACGTATCATATTAATGACAGAAGAGGAAGCAAATGCTCTTACTTTATTCGGAGAGGAAAGGATATAAGAGGAGGGGGGCAACGAGGGTTTTGATATTGCGGTACGCCGTTTGTTCACATTGTCGTTTGATGATGAGGAAGGAGGCAGTGCACAGGTGTTACTACATTGGGTCAAATAATTTAGTTGGCGGATATCCTCAGGTTGTGCCTATAATCTTTTTTTTTTTAACGTCAAGTGCGTGTGCATGCCTAACCTATGTGTGTCTCTGCTCTGACCTCCAGCAGTGAAAGGTCCTCATATTCAACTATGTGTGGACGGAGCAGCGTGGCCTCGCTGTGCCTGGGGGCTTGCTTGCTCCTTTCCAACATCGCCATGTGTGCAAAAAGGTAACGGAGAATCTTTCAAAATGTGCATGTGATGGCTAGAATTGTGTTTCGTGTGAACCATGAGCGAAATGTAGAACAAATTTCCATTTTGTCCTGGGATTTTATGTGGATGTTCTCTTTTCTTTATGGCTCGGAACAGAACAACTGTGGTTGTAAAGTAGGGCATTCCCACAAGACACCTCTATGCTTGTTATTCCATAGAGATAAGGAGATAAGGAGCCAAAATAGCTACTGTGCAGTTCGAAATGGTGTTGCATAGTCAAATGGGGAATGAATTTTGAATGTCGCAAAGGACTCGATGACCATCCCAACAAAACAAACATTCCTATGTGATCATTTTATGCGAGTCAAATGCCGAAAATGTGGTGCACGATAATGGCCGGAACTCTGTGGTTAAAAAAAGTGACAGTTGTAATTTTTTAGCTGGATATCGTCACAAGGGATGCGTGACTTGTTGAGGATCAATCAGAGCCTGCCTTGAATTATTCATAAAAAGTGTCACAGAGGCGCAGTGGACTTGAACATTGATTTATGTAAAAATGCTGCAGTCGCACGAAACAATTTACATCAGTGTTTCCAATTAAATGCAAAAATAATGCTCTGGCATGATGATTTTGTTAGGGAGTGCAAATACACTGACGTCACAAGCCTGATTTCCATTGTTTTTTACATGAGAAGACATCTCATTTAAAGACACTCAGGACCTTCCACTGCAGCATAATTATCGAGTCGCTACATAATCCAATTTGCTTTTGGATGTGTCACACAGAATTTTGAGTAGCCTGACAAAAACAAAATGTTAATTTGAACTATCTCGATGAAATGTACAGTAGCATGGAGATAAAAGGAGCGAGCAAATGTTGAGCAGCTCTGTTGCTGTCTGGGTGACCTGTAGATGGGGATGGTGCACAATGTTTTATGAAGGAGTGGGGCCCCCCTACATAATAAACCTGTACTTTTCTCTGAGCATCTTTTCTAATTTGTTTTCAAGTAATGCCTTATTTATTTTCATCGCAAGCAAGCCAGAATCCACCAAGTTTGCCCAGAATATAAATGCAAGTAAAAGCTGGATATGATAATAAAACGGTGAAAAGAAGTGCTTCATTATCGCAATGTTGGGCATAATGACCATAATTGAGCAGAGGACATAATTGTTGTGTTATAAGACCATGCTGTGCATATAATTAGACACCTTGATTCCACCTCAGGTTAAATTGGAATATTACTAGAAATGCACAGTTGTGGTATAAAAACAATGATATGTGGCTTATGTTTGACTTACATTTTTTATCTACCATTTGATTGAAAGTAGAAATTGCCAGCAGTTTTTTTATGTTTAGTTTATAGGTGGGATGTTTGATCAGAAATGCTGGGTAATATTTAATGGGCAGTAATGTTTAAGACTCCGTTCAAACAGTGAAAGTATTGAATTGAATCCCTGTCAGAAATGGTGTGGTGGAATGTTCACCTCACTGGTCCAACAGCATGTTCATTTCTGACTTGGTGCCAGTGTGAATGTGAGTGGGAATGTTTGACTGGCATCATGGATGCCCTACGACTGATGGGTGACAAGTTCAGGACGTAGGCTGCCTTTCACCACAAGTCAGCTGGGATAGCACTGCATTTTTTTTCTAAACAGAAGAATCAGTATTGTAGATTGATGCTTGCTAAAGCACTAAATTAAGGTCATTTTGAAATATTACTATACAATATTTGATTTATATGGATGTTCTGTACCTATTTGGTAGTTTGGCTCTCTCTGTAGTGTTGAATATACCAACCGGAAGTTGGTGTCAGAAAATTAGTTTAGAAGACATATGTTATAAAAACATGTTTACACAAGGTAAACAACTGGTCTAACATGAGTCCGGTAAATTTAATTGTGCCTCAGACTGATGATCACAAACTATATGTGTTCCGTTCAATCAGTTTGTGAACATATTTCACAGACAGGTAGTCCCTAGTGCATTTTAAGGGCATGATAGGAATCACATTGACTGGCAGCCAATGGAGTCCTCATGTCCGCGGTATCTCCGCTCTAGAAGTGTCAGCAAAATTATCGAAGAAAATATGAAGTAGCCACGACAAGGCAAACATGTAACTGGTCCAAAAAGAAATTTTAATCAGCAGAATTATCAATATTATTTTTTTCATTGAGTGTATAATGTAGATTGTCTCATTGGGAATGCAATGGAAGCCCCAGCAGAACTATTCAGGCTGTGGTGTTATGAGACCACACTGGCAAAATCCCAGGAATATTAAATAAAGGATTGACTGCAGAATAAATCATTGTTTAAAATACTTCTTTAGAGGTTGATGAAAAATTTTGGGAAATTAGTGGCTGCTGTGAAGTGCTTAAACCCTTTTATACAAATGAATTTGTGACAGGGTGACGTCATCTTTATTTAGAAAGCAAAATGCCCTGCAGCTCACATTCAATCAACCTCAATCCCCCAGGCTTTGACGGTGAGCCGTGTCTCACTTCACCTTTCTGGCTCAATCACCTTTTGTGACCCTCTCCCACTACCCACCACACTTTTATCCATCTGCATTCTTGCCTTCATTTTTTGTTACTTTCTTCTCTGAAGGTTATTTTCTTACCCGCTCCTACACACCAATTCCCGCCTACGACTGCCTTCCATTCCCACTTCCCTTCTGTTGTGCCGAGTCCGCTGCCGCTGCTAACTCATCTCGATGACCTCCCCCTCTCCTTGGAGCTCTTGGGCGAGAAGAGCTTGTTTCCAAACATTGGCTGTTTATTTTAGCGGAATGTGAGGTTTTGCCATTGGCATTAAAAAAAAGAGAATAGAGAGCTTATTGCCTTGCTAGAGACATCTTCCTGGTTATCAGTATAAAAACATACAGAAGGATACATACATATACTCTACCCAAGTGCTGTATATATGCAAATGCGCGTATGAGAATATTTCAGGTGCATTTGATCGAGAGAGGCTAGGTTAATATCTGAAATATTAATTCACAACTGTCAGCGACGAATGTTTAGGCTTGAAACATTTTGTTTCATGTTCAAGTCCTACCACATCCAGCAAAGCCTCAGTGGTCTGAAAGACATTGTTCAGGTTTTAATAATAGATTGCTCTTTTTCTGTGATTCTTCATACATGTGAATGGGATGTGCATTCAGCTTGATACAGCAGGCATAAAAGTGGCTTTAATGTGTGCAATCATGCCTCTCACACAGGGATAATATGGAATAATTTAGTAGGTTAGTTTTCTTTGGAGTACACTATAGATTTGTTGTAATGGCTCTGATGCATACAAAACAAAAATGTATAGAATGGCATAAACGGAAGCTTCCTGTGTGTCTACTTAGAATATTTTTCTTAGATGATCAAAAGGAGATATAAAAAGTAACATATCAACTAAATATGGCATGTAATGTAAAGTATGACGTGTTATTGGCATATCTGTTTCTTACACCTTTTGAATTCTTACATCGCCAAAAGCTTGCCTTGCTCTGACATTGCATTTTGACCTTCAAATCAAAACCCTGACATTGCATCAACGCGTTATAACATATTGAATATCAAATGTGTCTGTGCTTAAGAAAAAAATGAAATGCCAATCAAGACAAACGTTTTATAATTTGTCTTTTGTTGAGTTTTCTAACAGTGAGTCATCATATATTCTCCCATTCTTATTCCTACCTCTGCAACTACAGACATTCTTTAAATTGGTTGTCAAAGACAGGCATCACATTTCAACTCTTTTCTTTTCTACAGTTTTTGGGTATTTTTTTAATCTTTTTTGTCGCAACAGTGCCTCGCTCTCTCTGTCCATGACTTGATATGCACTTTCTCGCTTTTGGCAGCTCAACGGAAGACAGCGAGCACAACACTACAGTATTTACCAAGATCCTAGACAGCCTTCTGGACGGCTATGACAACCGCCTGAGGCCTGGACTAGGAGGTCAGTAAACAACATCACTTGAACATTAGTCACTTATTGTGATGTATGTGGCAAATACACAGTATAGACTAAAATGATGACAGTGCAATGTGGGTAAATCTATGCAAAACGATAAAAAATAGGCACTTGATCATGATTCGAGATTTGTTAGTGTGGAGCTCTTGGGAGACTTCCATATTTTTACGCATCTCCCACATTTTGCTCAATGGTTAAATGCCCCCTTGTCCAGAACATTAACGGAATGTACTCTGGTGACAAGTTCTCAAAGGCCCGAGCAGCTGGACAGAACAAGATACTTGATGCTGACACTGTGGTGATAAAGAATGTATACTATGTCTCTTACTTAATGACATGTTAAATCTATGTAGATGTGAACTATTTCAAGTACTCTCCAATGAAATAGCTGCTTTATTGTTCACTTTATTACCCAGAAACAAGGGAACTATATTGTGTGAAACACTCATTGTGTGAAGGACACAGCGGTTGGTGTTGGTGTGATACAGCAGGCATCCAAATAACACAGGAGAAGAAATGAGGGTTATGAAGTTTAAACCGCTCAAAAAATGACTTTGGAATCAAAAGAGATGGGTGAGAGGAAAATATTCCTAAAGCAAAACCCATCAAATGTTATGCAAGCAGAGTGGCTTATTTGCAGCACTGTGCAAATTTAGGGGGAGATTGAACTGTGCACATAATGGAGCAGACACTGAAGCCAATACAAGCACAAACACTTATTGACATCCAAAATAGGCCATTTTTAATGGTGCTGTTTTTGTCTGTCGAAAGTATCAGGGGCCCTAGCCAGGTGGTCTTGCATTAACAGGTTGTCAGAGGGGCTAATGAATGCCACTGATAGTCATTCACCCTGCCAATTTCCTGCTTCAACAGAGCGCGTAACTGAAGTCAAGACTGACATTTTCGTGACTAGTATCGGGCCAGTTTCGGACCATGACATGGTAAGCCTCTTTTTTTCCCGCCAGTGTAAATGTCACCATTTCCTCTTTCTCCATCCACATATGTTTCGCCATCATTTCTGAACCTAGGAGTCGTATGCAAGCCGTAAAAAATGTCTTCATGCCATAATTCATTTCACTAACTGTGATGTATTAATAAAACTGGCTCATGTGATATGTATTTGCTTGCCTCCAGTAACTAATCCTACTCAGCATTCAATAAATTCCATCCCAACCCATCTACATGTGGTGAACACCACCACTTATGTTCAACTGTATAAAGTGTAATTTACTGGAATGCAGAAATCAAAACAGTAATATTCACTAAACTTCAAATCCTTACATAAAATTTGCCTTTCATGGTCCATGGAGGATTTAGAAGAAAAATAGACTGAATGATAAGCAGGCTATTTTATGTTCTCTACTGTGTTGACGCCACTTAACCTCAACCAATCGCTTCTTTAGTGCTTGTGTGGTCCTATAAATTTGAGCGTATGTGTATATTACTTTTGACATGATCCTTGTTAATTATAAAATCTAACATGTATACCAGAAGGAGCATCCGGGGGACTAGTCCTCATGGTTTCCCCCCCTCCATTACCTTGAGTCTCTGTCACAATTCTTAGTAATTATCTCACTGAGGATGAGTGGATGGAAGAAGAGGTGTGAGCATGCTGCTCTGTAATTTTAACACACTCAATTTACTTTGCTGAGCATTTATGTGGAACCATTAAAATCTGCTCTCAGCTACAGTCATGAGCCTGCTTCAAAATCTGGTCCCCCACTTTCTTTATTGTGCACAATTTAATTGAAAATTGAAATTCCTTTGTCATGTCCTGCATTCAATTGGACATATAAAAGTTATTAAGGAAAACTAAAGATTGTTTTTTGGGTGAATGAAAGATGAATGAATAAAATCCAAAAAGGCCATAAACACTACAAGGAAGAGAACTATGCACCTCAATGCACTGCATCCTGGCTAAAGCCATTAACACGAAGAGACAACTACCAGCAGGAAAAGTAGGCCGAATCCACCATATGAAAGTCAGATTCAAACTGAGAGCTTGTCAAAGGGTAAAGGCATGATGGTGGTGTGTGTCGGTGTGGGGGGCATACTATCTTCTAGTACATGACGGTAGAAACATGCAGGGGCCGGTGTCAACTATGTGCCACCTTCTCATCTCATTGTAGGAATACACCATTGATGTATTCTTCAGACAGAGCTGGAAGGATGAAAGGTTAAAATTCAAGGGTCCAATGGCTGTGCTGCGTCTCAACAACCTCATGGCCAGCAAGATCTGGACACCAGATACTTTCTTCCATAACGGCAAGAAGTCTGTGGCTCACAACATGACCATGCCCAATAAACTATTGCGCATTACAGAAGAAGGCACACTACTCTACACTATGAGGTATTTGGCTATTATGTACTCTACTGATGCTATTTTAGTATTATTTGCAAGGGAGAAATATAGTTGCAGTATTTTCAGGATCTGGTGCAGAAACTGCATATACTTTTGGACCATAATGCATCAACATTTGGTGACAAACTTAAGTTACGACTGATTAAAGTGAGAAAAATACTATGTAAATTAGATTTTTTTCCCCCTCAACTTTCAAAGCTTGTGAAAGTTCATTGAGGATGGCAAAAGTAGATGAAATCAGCCAAGCTTAATGCAGTACACATAGCATATGCTTTAGTCTTTTGTATACTAGCTAAGGATTGCAAAACATTTATTTAGCATGTTTACTGGCAGGGGGAGGAGAAAGCTGTGTTGCTGTCACAGATGAGCGAGATGAGGGGACGGATGGAAGATTAGTATGTCACGGGTGGCCTGACATGCTGTTTTTTCTTGCAAGCTGTCAGAAAGGAAAAGCTCTAGGGGGGAAAAAAAGAACCTTTCTGTGGTTCTGAGAGAACTATGCAGTATGACAGGTTACCTCTGATAGACTGGAATTAAAGAAAAATATCCTGTTCCTGGTGGCACACTGAGTTTACGTTTCTTTTAATAATCTGTTCATGTCTGTGTGGTGGCTTTAGGCTGACTGTGAGAGCAGAATGTCCCATGCACCTTGAAGACTTCCCAATGGACGCCCATGCCTGCCCACTCAAGTTTGGCAGCTGTAAGTGCTCCCTGGTGTCTATACAAACAACATATACATATTTATAAAAAACTGTGATTGAATTGGGGGTCAGTATTGTATATATGAATTCAATTCAACTTGCTTCATCAATTGGCTTCTTGAGTTCTAGTAGCAACATCTTGAATTTCAGGAAAGCAATTGCAGGAAAGTCACTATTCTCAGCCTTTTGTCTCATTTGAGTCACAGCAAAAAAAAAATGCAGACGTCACGCATATATTATCTAACCACACGGCTATAACAATGGGTACACAGCCAGAGCCATCTCCAACTTCATCAAGATTCAGAAAAAAAGGCACATGGTGAAACAAGTGCGCTTTTTTTTAAGCATCTCGGAAACACCACTTTTGCAGAAACTGCGTTTCAAAAAAATGCTACAAATATATAGGGACTCCCTCCCCCTACACATTTAGACAAAAATGAAATCCTTTGCTATAACAACGAGCAAATTTAAAAAGCCCGGTTGCCTCCATCCCAGCTTCTTTTGGATGACCTAGTTAACGGAAAAGCTCGAGAAACATCAACGAGAATACACGCCGGCTCATGTCTCGATTCGAAGGATGATAAGCAGTATAGAAAACGAAGTAATCATGATCTCATGTTGTCCGTGCACTCACATCTCATCCAACTGGAAGCATGACCGATAAGGGAGGACAACACGACAGCAGATGTTCTCCCAGAGGAAGTGTCCGCTAAGGCCCCCGCGGTCTCCTTCGACCCTGCCAGGCCATGCAAGTCCCTGCCAGACGCTGGCAGGCAAGCGACATGCAGACTTGTGTTTATCTAAGGCAGCGCTCTTTGAAAAATTTCCAACGTGTCACACCAGCTGCTTCCAGCTGACAACTATATAATCCTATACCTTTCCATTCTGCTTGAAGAAGGCATAAGTACAGTAATAGAATGAGGGAGGTTGGAAAAGAGAATGGCCAATATGAGAAAGGATGCACACTCCCGTTCCAATTTGTCAGACAGATGCAGAGCCTGAGCGGGAGGATGCGTCCTCGGCCGACACTCGCCAACCCCCACGTTCTCTTTAAATTGAATCCACTCCCTAAATATTTCAGTGTTTAGCTCTCTGCCTTCTGCTGCAGTCTGCAGTGGGACCATCTTTTCCTCAGCACTGGTCGAGCCACACTGCAGTCTTGACAGGTTGGTTGGCCAGAGGCAAGAAAATACTGACTTGGCTCTTTTAAGGTCAGGCCATCCTGTTAGGCTAGTGTGTGCGTTTGTGTTGCTTTTAAAGTTGGAAGATGACACAATGTGACATGACATCGAATTAAAGAAATGGTCAGGTTATGAAGGGGAAACAACATGGATCTGGATATACTTGAAACAAGCAGATTAAATCTACACATTGTACTACGTAGCTGTTAAATACAGACAGTTTTTGGAATACGGATAAAGAAATGATGATTCTTATCCCCTTACAGATGCCTACACTCGAGCTGAAGTAGTGTACGTATGGACCAAAGGAGTTGATCAGTCTGTGGTCGTAGCAGATGACGGTTCAAGGTTAAACCAGTATGATCTGATGGGACAGAGCGTGGCTTCTGGAGTGGTGCAATCCAGCACAGGTATATTTTTATGGATTTCATTGCACACTACGAGGCTGTTATCACACTTGTCTGGTTTAATTAGTGAAAACTAACTTTAGCAAGAAGGCTTAGAATCATGTCTGATAGGTGTGAAAGCTGTCGTCTAAACCCCTGCGCGAAACAAAACAGCAGCCTGAATTAATGCAAGGAAAATGTGTGTTTACTTGGCAACTTCTGATTAAAAAACAAAACAACAACTATGTTATAGGGAAATGTTATACAAGAAAATGAGTGAAATTTGTATCAAAGTGGCAATTATTATTTGTTTTTCTTTGACATGGTCACATCTGTCGTACTTTTTTGTCATCACTGCCCAAACAATATTTTAAGGATGTACTAAAATTGAACAAATTGGTTCTGCCATTGTCAGATGCACCTATCCATCACTTTACCAAAATGAAAGGCAGTGTCCTAGATTTGGAATTGTCCTACTGTCCTTGGCATCACATGTTTGTCCATTGATACCATTAAAAAATTGCCACACATGCCAATCACCTGCAGATGTTGATAAATTGAAATCATACTGTTCGCTAAGTGATCCTTAATCCAATATGGTGTCCTTGACATTACGTTGTATACGTTTCAAAGGCGAGTACGTGGTGATGACGACCCACTTCCATTTGAAGAGGAAAATTGGCTACTTTGTGATCCAGACCTATCTACCCTGCATCATGACAGTCATCCTCTCACAGGTCTCCTTCTGGCTCAACAGAGAATCCGTCCCAGCCAGGACTGTGTTTGGTTAGTACGTCTATTCCTTCATTATTACATTCATTCATTCATTCTCGAGTAGAATGAAACACAAAAAGGTCAACGAAATTAAGTGTTTGGACATTAGCGGTGACCACCACTCAGATATGCCTAGCACATTGTGACTTCCTGGAGTCTTTGGCGGTTGCCTGGCAACTCACTTCTATCGATCTTCTTCATCTGTCTCTCAGCACCGAATCCAATCAGCATATTCCTTCCCGTCCTCTAACCATTCGCCTTTGAGCATACGTTCACATCTTTGCGCTTATCTTTGAATTGCATATTAAAGCCACAATGCGACAAGTTATTTCTATTCTATTTCATTCTGCTCCAATAAGGGCAAAAGAGCTTTAATCAGTAGGGCTAGCTGCAGTGAAATTCCAAGCAAAACGCTCTGTGGTGTTTAAGCCACAAGCGTGTGTGTGTGTGTTGGCGTTGGAGCGCGTGTATCTGTCTGTCACACTCGGTTCTTACATAACATTAGCCAAAAGGGAAGCTCTTGCTTGCTAGTCTGCAGCATGCTCCGTAACACAGCAGCAGGCGGAATGTCCTTGAGTTACCTCCGCGACACTCCTTTTCGTCTATTTTCTATTCCATTCCCTCTCTTTCTTTCTCGTCAGTGTTTCCCTTGGCCCACTTTCACCAGAACATGATGCAAACACCTGATTTTGCAGCTCTTCTGCAATGCTTAAAAAGGCCAATGTGTTCCAGTATATGAGGATGTGTTGCTGTGTGTACGTATGTGCCGACTACCTATTGCTGTCATGAGTGTTGAGGAGAGAGTGAGGGTGGCCCAGATTAGATTTAAACATCCCAAAAAATCTAGGTCATTCATGTGGGTGTTCTGCATGTAATCACTGCTGGGTTTTTGCACAACTGAATAGCATTTGGGCTAAGGCAGCAGATAAAAAAAAAAACTATGCATACACACAGTATATTTAAACACACATTTCCTACAGCACACAGAGAGGGTCATTTGGGTAATTATGATGCACTAACTGAGATGAAAAATAATGTGCACAATTAAAGGATTCAATCGAGAAAATTAATCAATAAAAAAGACAATTCTGGTTTATGATGTTGTTAAGAGATAATTGGAATTTAAATGTAAACGAAGAAGCAATTACACAGTAACCTAATATTAGTAAAATCTCAACGTATCAGTCAGTATTATAACACAGCCAATGCAAATTGGCAATCAATGTATTTATATCTTGCATGAAATAAAAAATCTTAATGACTTTTGCAAAGTGGAATGCACCAATCAGCAATTCAGCAAAGTGAAATATAATATGTTAAATATGAATAAAGAAACTGGCAATGAAGTCAAAAGCTTTGAATGTGCAAAAAGCGAATATACCAGTACATTTGATAAACCAGTCAAAACAGGTTTCATTCTCAGATTTTACATAAAACAAGTTGCAGTTAAGTATGTTAGAGTGCAGGAGGCAATAAGTGCTGCGTTAATCTATTTTTCATTTGCATTCCAGTAATTCGCATAGCTGTATGCATTCATGATTTAAGCTACCAAAAGTAAAGTTCTGTCAAACATGAAAAGAAACAAGTACTTACGGTTTTAATGTCTTGCACTGGTTTTGCTCATGGCCAAGCATGGTGAAGCCAGACAGAATTTTCTCTCTGATAAAAGAGGAAAAAATGAATTGAGCGTCACTTGTGCAACAATAGATACATTTAACCATTGATTAAGATTTTAAAAGCATTACGTTTTGATGTCAAACACCAATGTGTGAGCTTCAAACACTCCCTGCCTTCAAATACCAACTTTTAAAACCTGAATGGCAATTATAACAGCACATTCTTGCGAATCAGTCATTTTAATCGTCAAAAACATTATTATTTTCCCCCCTTTGGCAGGTATGCAAAACAAAGCTAAACAAAATATGCTAAAATGTACAAACCATTGTTATTCTGAGCATACTCTGCCTCAGATTTCCACAATTTATCAAAGTATGCACCACTGCTAAGCTTAATTTGTGCTCTGTGATCAGATGTGTCCAACAAGGCTCATTAATGTGATCAAATGCAGCGGGGAAAACATGATTTAAATCATGTGACGTGATGAGAAAGCACGTTTTCACTAAATCCAGCTAAAGGCAATTTCCAAACACAGCAGTAGGAAGTCTTATCGTATTTACTGCAATATTGCACCAGAAAACATTGCATATACTAAATACAAAAGGCGTTTATCATTTTTTTCTTTTTTTTTACTCATTAGGACATGTTTGAAAATGCAACCACATTTTATATCTTAGAGATTTTGGACATGGTCATATACTGTTCTTTGTTGGCATAAAGGTCCAGGGATAATAGGAACTTGTTAGGGTGGCACATTACCTTGAAAGTACATTTAGTATTTTAGCCTCTATGTAGTAGGCTTGTATATGTATGAGGGTGACAGTGAGTTTTTTTTTAAATAGCACATGTGCACAAGAGTGTGCTCATGAATTTCCCATTATGACCGAACAACCCCTGCAAAGTGTGAGGCTAACAGATCTCAGGAGGGTGAGTCAAGTATGCAATGGCAACATAATTTCAGAGGGAACATGCTAACAGTTTTGGTGCACTGGGACCTAATTGGATATCCACTGCCTAATTTTTTTATGATTACCAGAGCCCATTGTGGCATCTTAGTTTAATGCATTGATTGCACAAAGCCATAGATGATGAAAATGAGATGTTTATCCTTATGTATATCTATACTTTCTTATTAAAATATGATGAAGCAGATCTCCTGCCATTAGAATTTAAACAAGGGGCGCAATGTCTTACACCTTACACACATCTCTTTTTAACATACAGAATAAGTAGTCAATTATGGTACTTATTCACATTTTAACCTCTGTGAAGCCTTTGTTATAAACCAGAAAAAAAGGGCTATTGTGCCAAGAGCGTGAGTGTTCTATTTCTCACTGTCCCTTTGACCTCTTTCCACATTTTGGTTGTCATGTTTAATTGGTGACACACTCAGTCAAATTACATTTAGTGGCAAATATTTGCCCAGAACCGGCGGCGCGGAGAACAGTGACGAGCGTAGCCATTTTTCTCCAAATGTCCTCTCTCACCCATAGAGATTTGTTCTGTGTGGCTGCTATCCACTTACAGAGTGGAGATTAACTGAACACTGTCATTTCAAGGGTATGCCATCAAATGCTCAGGGACAGAACCCAACCTGGAAACAAATATCGGTACCATCAGTAATTAACATCCTGAATTCAAGTGTCACAGTTGTGTATACAATACAGATCACTGTTTGATATGGGACATGTTAACACTCAGCCCACGATGCACATGCTTGGAAGTTGCTCGACGGTTCTGCACCAAGAGAAGTGCCGGATAACAGATTTGTGGGTGAAAGTGCACTTTTAATCCTCCACCTAAATTTCATCTAAATATCTGTAGATTTGTTTCCCCATTCATAATGCATGATGTTTGACTATTGCTAATTTCACTATGGCAGTCACTATAGCAGTGAAGCAAACACTGTTTTATCAAGTTATTAAGTTTTTGAAATGGTGGATAGGTTATGCTTTATTGTGTCTCATGCAATTTGTGCATTGAATGCATTTTATTAGCAAATCATCAATGTTCTTTATATATTTTGTAGTGACCTAAATTTGCACCTATACACTACTCACTTTTTAGAGAAAAAAATGTTGGACAGGACCCTTCTAGATAAGAAACACAGGTTTCTTAAGCTTAGCAAGGTTGTGTCAGAAACCGTTTAAATGGAATAATGTTATCTGCACCTACTTTTGATTCTTTTCCGGCCTGTAGTCAAACTTGTCCTTGCCTAAAGCAGCAACTAGAATTATTGTTTTCACCTTTTTACTCATCACCTCAACCCCTTAAATTACTTTTGTCATGAAATCTCTGTTGAGATTTGACATTCTCTATGTCTAGGACATCTACAACTTACCCAGACCGATAAAAATAATAATTTGAAGATTTGGCTAACAATGATAGTGTTGTGTTATATGGGCACACTTGTCAAGATAGTGGAAATACAAGTGTGAGGCAAAATGCTTTTGTCAACGAATGTCATGACCTCAATATTCATGGCAACCTGTCCCTAATAACGATGTATAGCGCATACACAAGTGATAAAGGACACAGACACTATTTTAGAATACATCACATACATTATATCAGTAAAGCAGTGTAAAATTCAATCAAGAAAAGCACAACAAAAGTGACATTTCTGATTATTTTTGCCTGCCGACAAAAAAGACAACGGAGCACTACTTGTTTCCATGACAACAGAACTAGTCAAAACTCGTAAAATATATATGGGTGCCTTTTTTTATGAGTACTTGTGTAATACCCAGTGGCACTGCCTGAATCTTCCCCCACAAAATTAAATGATTTACTGTGAAAACGCAGACTGACGACATTCTGCGGACACCTACTGATGTGTGCACCTGCCTCCTATGCACCCCCACGCACTACCTAATATGCATACCCAGCAGGCTCTCGGTCACCTCCACCGGGCGTACGCATTTATTTCCAAGGCCACTAATGTCCCAGTTTAAACACATTATCCATCCATCTATTAAATGCGTGCGGAAACAATAGATAAGTGGTGGCGCTGTGCTCTACCTGGCAAAACCATTAGCACACATGATTGTTGGCAAAGGAGCTTAGTGCTGGATGGGCGCCAGTTGAAAATGCTTTGGCACTCTCTCTTCATGAGCTCTGGCAACAAAGTGACTCTTAAGAAAAAGTGACAAAACAAGCATTCACTCACATTGCACCTGTTTGAATAATTACAAGATGTTTTTGCTGTTGTTTATTGCTAGATGGATTACTGTAGGCAAAAGAATAACAAAATACACTCTCCATTAGCAAAGGATTTTTTTTTTTACAATTTAGTGTCGTAGACGAGCCTCAATATAGCCTAGAAAACCAATAAAAATTGTAATGACTCTAAAATGCATTGGTGATGTAGGAGATGAAAATCGAGAAAGCTAATATTAAGACGTGGAAACTCAGAACCGAGAAGTGAGCTGCATCAGTCCTATCTTAGTCTACAACAGCTCCGTAATGATTATAACAAAAAGAGGGACATAATTGTTTAGTCTCACATGAATGACTAAAAGCCCAGCGGGTCCTTAGCAAAAGAAGCGGAATGCCGAGTTGGGATTTTCTCTTTTAAAGTTTATTTGTTAGTATTGTATCTTACTGCTCACTTTTGAAAGGGCACCAAACAAAACTTCAAGTTTCCTGAGGTATATAAGCCCAGGAAATATGCTTCTAATTACTGTTATAAAGAATAACTATTATATAAGGTTATTTTTAATCAACGGAGATTATATGATTTGCTTTAGATTTAGAAAAATGACCAAACATTCAGTATACATTGCAGAAAACTAAATAAATAACATTGACCTACTTAGACTTGTAATGAATGTGATAAATGCATGACCACGCACCCTCACACCTGCTACGCAAATGTCATAAATCCATCAGAGGCGTCCTTGTTTTGTTCTGGTTAAATGACTAATCAGTTATTTGGCGCTGACTAATGAGAACATCATACTCATGCTTTATGCTTCATGTCACAAGTAAAGCTAAAAGAATGTGAAGGATGAGGGTAGCATGATTCATTCATTTACCACTTGTGTCGTCAGAATTGGTGGAGACAACACATAAAATAAAAATGGCAGTGCATCAAACTGTTTGTGTTTTTTGCAGATATTTGCTTCATTGTCATTAGTGGGGGTTGGGCCATCTGAAGCTGCTACTAATAAGAATAAACTATTAATTGCAAACACAGATCTTAAAATGGCAATTATAAAAAAAATGCAGTGACTATAAATCAAGCTCCAATTAAAATGGTTAGTAAATGCAAACAATGACATGAGTAAAGAGATTTGCCAGGGATACTGCAAGCAGGTAACAAAAAAGTTAACATTCACAATGTGTATTATAAATAAAATGGTCAGTTTAAGAAAAATAGAGTAGTATGCTTAGTTAAAGGCTCAAGATGTGTCGCATAGAGCTTGATCAAATGTTGTTTTCCCCCAGTACAGGTTTATTAAAAGTATATCTCAAGGCATTTCATGCCATATAGCAAGTCTCAGCGTGCAGGATGTGGTTCTACCAGTCTGTTTTGCATGCGTGCTATTCATCAAGCGCGGTATCCCTTTGGACAACCGCATGTTGCGGCTGCATCTGGGGAGATCTCCACCTTTGCGAGTCTATTAAAAGAACAAGCTGCACGAATGCGCATCTGCTCCCATAGATTAATACAATTGCTTGGCGAGCCCACTTGATATATAGAATATTCTAGTAGAAAAGCTATTACTTCATATTGTAATAAATTGCAGTAGTGGTAACCAGGTCCTTCTCAACTAAACACAGTCCTTGAGACATTTTCAATATTTAAGAAAATAAATCAATATGCTGAAATTGTGCAAAGACAAGACCCAAAGGCCTGATTCTGATTCAGATCATGTTACGTATTCCATCATTAGTTCCACTCATTGCTTTTGGCTTTTTGGTCCTACAGGAGTAACCACTGTCCTGACCATGACCACTCTCAGTATCAGCGCCAGGAATTCGCTCCCCAAAGTGGCCTACGCCACGGCTATGGATTGGTTCATTGCCGTGTGCTACGCATTCGTCTTCTCGGCCCTCATTGAGTTTGCCACCGTCAACTACTTCACCAAGAGGGGATACGCCTGGGATGGAAAAAGCGTTGTGCCAGAGAAGGTATTTGAGATATATTACTTTCATTTTAAGCAGATCCTGGGGCTGATTGAATCATGGGGATTGTGTATAAGTTAATAATAGAGCATATGGCACCATAAATTATCCTCATTTCTCGTGTCTTAATCTCCACTTCACCAAAATTTGTCACCTGAGTTTAGATTGGCTTTCCGAATGGTGTCAAATGTGTGAGTCCAGCAGAGAAGTACATCGGAATTTTCTTCTTCCTTTTTTTTTTTGCTCACAGGGCAGTTAGCACTTAACTGCTGTGGGAGCAGCAGCAGGAGGGGGAAACATTTAGTTGTCATCTCAGAGAAAATTCAATTTGTGTAACATGACATGGACATTAATAGTTTAATGTTTGTCTTATGCTTTCTGCTCCACTTGTCCGTGTGCAGCATTTAGCAGTGAAATGCTGCTTCTGAGGGCAATTTTTTTTTTGTATGGCCTTATTGATTTATATGAATCATTAAGTTGGCGATGATGCAATTTCAGCACGGACTATTATTCACCTTCATGGAAGAAATATTTCTACATTGCTCTAATACGCCACATGATGCAAGTATATTTTTCCCCTCTAATGTTTTGCAGTATTTAGTAAAATGGACAACTTAACAATGACAAAGCATTCCTATCATGGTGCAATTTCTAATTGAATATATTCTGCCAACATAAGTAAAATGCTTTTAGAGTGCCGTTCAGAGGAACCAGATAACTTAAGAGTTTTTTTAATGCAGAAAATTAGGTTTGAGTTTCATCTGCGATCCTGCATAGCAATCTTAATGACTCCACTCTATTTTTCCTTCACAAACCAAATCAGCAAAAGAAGAAGAAGGAGTCCATGTTAAAAAAGAACAACACAACAGCATACCCGGCTGCCACTGCTACAGCCTTCGCTCCCAACATTGCCAGGGACCCTGGCTTGGCCACCATTGCCAAAAGCGCTCCCCCACCTCCAACTGAGCCCAAGGAGGAGCCAAAGCCCAAGCCCCCAGAGGCCAAGAAGACCTTTAACAGCGTGAGCAAGATAGACAGGATCGCCAGAATAGCCTTCCCTCTGCTCTTTGGAACCTTTAACTTGGTCTACTGGGCCACCTACTTGAATAAGAAGCCCAAACTGCAAGGGATGAATCCACACTAATCCGTTGTTCGCTTCTTTTCAATTCAACCTGTATAACTTTCATTTTCTTTGGTATTCCTCAAAAGAACAAAAACAAAAAACAAAAAAAAAGAAAATGTGTTTCTTTTCAGACAAATATGATGTCCATGCTGGTTTGAATTCCCAGTCGTTGCATTGCTTCTGTTTATCTACATTTTGAAGATTGAGAGAAAACAACAGAGGAGAAAAAAAAAGACAGTGTTGTTGTTCAGATGTGGGATGACGCTTTTAAAAAAAAAATGCTACGGTAAATATATAGCCAAGAGGAGATGCTATTCTAAATACAAAGAGTCCAATCTTGTCTTGGGCTTTTTTTCTTTGTACATTGTATATTTTCTTATTTTACAGGGTTCCGCTTGTAATCTTTGCAGCGATAGTCTCTAGTGTTATCACCATTTGAGATAGAGATAAATAGAATACAGTGGTTTTGATGAGGGAGACACCAAAAAAAAATGTATTCCATCTGCTCTGCAGTCTGCAACAACCTGTAACTAACTGCCCAATATACCTGCACTGTTGCAACAAATGTTCACCTGTAAGTAACAGAGGCTTGGCAAAGTACAAAATGACAAATAAGTAATGATAACTGTGACGTCTATTGTATGAAACAGCTAGAGTCGAGCCCTTTTGTAATGACACCACTGTTCTATTTATTACCGTATTTCCACAAATAGTATCTGAGGCTTTTCTACTTAACTGCAAATTGGGGAGCCGTCCAATGGAATTGATACATTAATGTTTGTACAAAATTGAATGGGGAAAACAACCACATTGGACTGTTGTTGAGAACAACTCAGGCTGAAACACATACTGTAAAGCATGGATATACACAAAAATGTGGAGCAATCAAACGTCAGTTAGAACGCTAATTGTTGTTTAAAGACAACTCCACCTGTGCACATAGGATCAACTTAAACTCACTTGGCAACCTGATAATATACAGAAAGATGCCATATTAATATATAAATAAAAAACGGGAAAAATTAATCAAAAGAGTCTGTTTACGGGTTGGGGTAGGTGCTGCTGTTCTGGTTGGCAATGGAGTCTAAATAAGTTGAACAGTTGTTTATTGTCTGCATATCTAGTAATAGTACAAGCACCACTATTTGGGGAAATATGTTATATACATCGATGTTGTCCCATTTGGACATGTTTTTATTGCGTCGACTTCTTAAGATTACTCGTAAAGATTACATTTTACACTTGTGTGCCCTAAAAGAAAACACATAAAACCTGGTAAACTAGTTGGAAGAGCAACTTGTAAGGTCAACATGATCAAAACTCTGGTCAAGTTTTTAAACGCACGGTGAATTATTGGTTGAATGCTGAAATATATTAGGTTGTTAAAAAAATAGATTGAACATTCATCATTTTTAATAGTGTCATTCTTGTTGATAAGCCAAATTCTATGAATTGTTTTCCAATTCAAGGATATTTATTTGCATTATTCCACGATAAAACATTCAACCAAGAAACAAGCTGGAACTTCAAATACGGCCTGGGTACGAATAGTTTTGAGCTAAGGGACTATACGGTTGTTTTTGCCATGTCTCTGTGGCTACCACGGTATCGGTGAGATGAATTCAAAATCCTTTCACCATTTCTTAGTCTGGTCAGCAGATTGTATCCATCGTGCTATTATAGAATGCATTATCTTATTAGCGTATTGATGGTAATAACGGATATGACACTATACACAAATATATGATTTATATTGCTTTAAAAGCTCAGGCCATTAAGATCCCACACAAATCAAATCCTGCTTGCTTCTTTGATTGATTTTTTTTCTTAAAAACACATGAAAAGCAGCATGCATGTACAAGTATATGCATGGGGGGCATCCTTACAACATCACTATTGCCATTGACTGAAGGCTTCCATTCCTCTAAAACGTCCAAAAGACTTCTGTTAGCTGTTTTTCCTAGTTTAGTGGGATTTCTGCAACAGCAATAAAACACATCTCAGTGCACACACCATTCATTTATAGACAAACTATATTTTTATATATATATATATATATATATATATATATATATATATATATATATATATATATATATATATATATATATATATATATATATATATATATATATATATAGATAGATAGATATATATATATATATATATATATAGATATATATATATATATATATATATATATATATATATATATATATATATATATATATATATATATATATATATATATATATATATATATATATATATATATATATATACATACAAACCAATCATCTCTGCTTAAAAGTAAAATATTTAAAAAATATTTCTGTTTCAAAGCATCTGTAAATATATTCTGAGATGTCTATATTATGTTGGAATAACTAAAGAGTATGTTTAAAGAATAGACTGTCATTTTGCCAATGTGTTTTATGTTGTTGTTTTTTTTTTATTTGCCAAATGCTTGTGCAAAGTTCACCCTTCAATTAGGTTGACACTCGTAACAAAAGGTGTAAAAACTTATAAGAATGTACTGTAATTGTTTTTTGTTTTCGTGGGGGAAGGCCTTGTTTGCCAAGAATGCCATTTAATGCAAAGACAGGTAGGTTTAGTTTAACGAAAGATGAGGCACAATGTGGAGGAGAAGTGCCTTTCTTTATATTTTAGGAGTCGGAATCTGTGAGAATGGCTTTGCAGACAAATGGCATGTCTTACATTTTGACTCACTGTGACCCCACAAACTTTTTGCATGTTTTTTTTCCCTTCCACCTTTCTTTTTTTTTAGCCCTGAAAATTGTCAACTCTCAGAAAGCACCAGCTACACTGCCTTCAGTATTACATGCCCTTTTAGATAGATTCGTTGTTACGTTGTAAGGAAGGGTGGGAACGCTGGCTAGAGAGAAGGAGGCAGGGAAGATAGAGTTAATCTTCTGTCATAATCTTAGGTTAACCCCAGGTGGCAGAGAAAACTCATGGAGTTGCTCAGTGATAGTGAGGAAAATGAATATATTTTTGTAGCATGATGTCAGGCCCTCATCATAGTACAAAAAAAGAAAAAAAAACAACAACAAGATGACACGCTAGCTTTTTTTTTTTTTTTGCTTCAAACTTGCTTGCCCTTGTTTTAGGTTGTTGTTGTTGTCGGAAAAAATGACTTCTATATTGGTGGTTCAAAGTTATGGAACAGCCCAGTTACAATTCTGTTAATGTAGCAATATTACTTAGCAAGGGCTTTTCTTAGGACCTGAACTTGAAAGAGGGGGGTGCTCGCTTGCATAGTAGCTTTACGTCAACTTTGTATGCTGCATTTATTATTTTTTTTGGTTTCTTTGCTTGGACAAAGATTTTTTTTTAATTATTTAAAAAAAAATTGCGAGCATGCATCAAGATCTATTCGAAACTATCATTTAACCATTTTTCCGTATTATATTTGAATTCATTCATCATTATTTCGATTATAAATAGAAATCCCTGATTTTTTTTCTTGTCAATGCTGGCATGAGTTCAAAATCTACAGCATATTGAGGATTACTATTTTTCATACGATTAATATTATCATGGTCACCAGCATTGAATCTGTCCTTTATAGGCAACTCACAAGCAGAAGGAAATGAAGTGCAAAGTTCAGGGTGAAGATTTGTATAAGAAAGATATATATAAATTATTGTATGTATGTTTATTAGTATGAAGAAAGTTATATATATACATATATAAACATATATACATATGTAAAATACATGATGCATTTAGTATTTGTTTCTATTATTGAAAATGTTAGCGGAAATCAATATTGTTTGTATTCTCAACTTATTGTTATGCATTTTGCACATTTAGATGAAGAATAACATTACTTGTTTATAGTCAGCTTCGTGCTATGCAAGGACGGCTTCGAACCACCAATTATTGACCTTGTCTTCATTGTTTCTCAGATTTACCAGCTATTATATGGCGAGAAAATAAATAAATAAGAAGCTTAGCTTTATTTTATTCTTTTTAGATCAGATGTGCAGCCATTAGCTTTTTTTAATGAAACCATGGCTATAGTACAGGGTGAGATCAAAGAAAAAAACAGCGGATTAACTGTTTTGTTTTTGCATTGGATTTGTCAGTGCTTGAAGAGAAAGCTTCTGTTGTTGAGCACTTTTTTTCTCCAGGGTCATGCAATAAAATGCGTTTGACAAAAAGAAAAATAAATGGAAAGACTAAACTCTAAAAAAGCCTGATCGTATTGGCATGAGACTGAAAAAAAAATGAGATATAAACACAAGTATTCATTCTACTTTGAAGGCAAAAATAGTTTTGCTTAAACCCCCCCAAACCCAGTCTACATAGAGAATGTGAAACATGAGGAACACTGCAACCCAGAGCTTCCGATATTTATATTACCGTTTCACTCATTTGCTGAGCTTTCCTGTATATATCACATTTGTTTCTTGTCCTTCTTTGGTTTGTTTGTTGGTTGGCTCTTGAGCCAGTGATCATCAGTACTTGCTTTTCAACACTGGGTCTTTTGTTCTTGATAGATATCTACTGGAGTTTTTTTTTTTCTTCCTTGTGTTTTAATTTTCACTGAAGTACTTACTAGGAACAATGAAAAAAAAAACAATTTTCTAAAGCACAAATTATGTAGATATAAAAAGGAGAGTATGGACTATTAAAGGACACTATTGACTCCACTGGGATGTGTTGTGGACACGGTTATGACAGGTGTAGATAGAGTGATGAACCTCCTGTAAATGTTTTTTTTTTTGTTTTTGTTTTTTTCTTTGGTTATGATATGGCCCTGTAGATTCTGATTCATTGCATTAGTCTTTAAATAAAAAGGAAACAAATGATATTGGCTATCATTGTCTTTTTTGGTGTTTTCTAGTTTTGTAACCACAATGAAAATTTAAAAGGAAAAAAACATCTACACAGTTATAACTCAACTGAGTTTGCACAGAAAGCCAATTAGAACCTGATCTTTTTTTTTTAAATTATTTTCTATATTTTGACACTAGTAAGACACCAAGTTGAAATACATACCATGACTTAAGTTGCATTTAAAACAATATTCTATAGTATTCGGGGAAAAAATAGTAATTGCTTTGAAAGGAAAACAATGTCATATTGTATTAAACCAACGATCTTGAAAATGGGTTATTGGGACCTGCACAAAGGTAATAATCCAGGTTTTATATGCAGCATAAGCGCTATTGACAAGAAACATAATTGGCTCAGCGGTCGCTGCAGTGAGAGAATATTATTATTCTACTATTGCTTTCCTTCCCTCTCCACTTTGCGCCTCATCCCATCTTCTCCCACCATGACACCACGCTACTGTGAGACGATAGGTGCAGAGGAACGTGCGCTCCTTTCCAAGAAGCATGTGAGCTGCAGAGCTCTGTGAGCATTATGTAACAAAGCTGCTTCTTGAGAGTTGAAGAGCACCAAAGGAGCTTTTTCTCCCACTCGGTTGGCCTTCCAATCGAAAGCCTTCATTCTTACATGGTTATTGTTACCACAAAACATTCACCAACTGTTGCTATTTCAATTTCATGAATGACCTTCATCCACAATAACGTATACTCCAAATATATTCCAAAAACAAACAATCACACCAATTATAAGTCCCAAGGAATTCATAAGTGAATGTATAATTACTTTGTTGTTTTTATTGTGCAAGTCAAACCAATCAGGCCTGAATCATTAAAGGATCCTTTCACATATGAATACCTATTCAAAACAGCAAACATTATAATAAAGAAAAAAACTAACAGAAGAATTTTGCATTAAAATGCAGGAACACTATGTGTTCCTATATATCAGTGGTGGATTGCCAACCAAGAATGTATGAATAAAACATGAAGAAAACACTATACTATGTATACTACCAAGCAGACGTGAATGTACACCAAGAGTAACAAGAATTCTAAGCAGCATGTATTTTGTATAACAATTCCATACCTATAAGCAGTTGTGATGGAGTCTCAAATGCACTTGAGTAAATAATATAAATAGAATTCTGGACAGTTTCGTAAGTTCAGTCATGTTAGTTGGAGGGGTCAAATCAGACTTTTTTTTCCGAATCACCTGCTTTTATTTTGATATTGCCGCATAAAAACAGAAATGTGTGAGTTGTGATTGAGTTTAAATAACTTTACAAACAAAAAGTAATATTTCTCAACACTGGTTTATCTGGGGGGGGGGGGGGCATTTGTTCATTCCCATTATTACAGCCCCATGGAGTTATACAGATTATATTGAGAGACAAATGTACTAAGTATGTGTGTTTGTGAGATACGCGCTAGAGAGTAGATTGTTCTTTGTTCTGCTTTTTGTGTAGTCACTGTGCGGACAAGCTTTGACCATCACAAAGGAAGACGGTGAGTAGAGATTTAAATCTGTGGTCTTGGTGAAGCCAAGATTTTTTGGGACACAATGGCGTTTGGAAATGAACCATGTGGAACCCACACAAGCAGGGATGAACATACAAGCATCCTCTAAACTCAACTCATCTGAGGTCTATTCAACTTCACACTTTCTCGGCATCTTCTGCTGTAAAGTGCCCAATAAACCATAAAACACTCCTAATCACACATGTGCCTTTGTAACCTGTGTAACATCCAACAAACAAATACTGAATAAAAATAAAGGTTGCCAAGATTCTGACTTTATTCATAGAAGTCTGAAAACAGTCTGAATTCTTACTTTATAGGTCAAAATTCATTTATTTTTTGCATTGCTGGCCCTAATAATCTTTCATGGGAATTGGATCCAACTTTGATATAATTGAGTGTCCAATGACTTGAGTTTTACCTGGTCATTGTTCTTCTGTTTTGTGTTAACTTTGATCACAGTTTCACCCTGGAGGGATTTTAAAAGTTGAATCTTGTTCATTTTCCGCTCCTAAAACAGATTACTTTTTTTTTTTTTTTTTTTTTTTAACTCTGGCTGCGGTCTTTTGCCTTTTTCTCATTCCCCTTCCCCAAAGTTCTCCAAGGCCTCGCGGATGTCCTTTGTCGAAACCAATCGCTGGCATGCGTGTGATCTAACAAGCTCGGAGGTTCAAAAGGCTAGCAAGCTCCTTTCTGCTCAGCCACACATTGTCATTCAATCATATCCAGTTACCGTGATATGCCCTCTTCAAAGCTTTCATTCTGAGAGGGAAAGAAGCCACTGAAAGAGCACAAATTGCATCCAATTGAATTAAAAGTGCAAAACGTAAATTTAAACAGGGTTGGATCATTGCATTCACTTTTACAATTACTTCATTCCCAACCATTGACTGGGATAGATGTCCACTCCATTTTGACTGGAAGTCAAAATGAATTGAACATCTATTGCTGTCATAAATAGCCAAGCATCTATCTTCTCAATAACTCATTTGCTACCAAAAATGCCCCAAAAAATGTCATGTTTGATGGCTACAAGGACAAAGCTTACAAAAACTATACTGTTACTCCTTTTTTTGTTCTTTAGATACCAACAGTCATCATAAACAAAATTGATTATATTTCTCTGGTAATGAATGTTATTTAAGATGAAGCCTTTTATTTGCTTGAGCTATATGCTTTCCTCAACCAACTTGCATTCTGATGTCTGCCCCAAGCACGCTTGGTCTTTCATTCTCACTCTGCGTGCGGATTGCGGGCAACACACAAAGTGCAAGTGCAAAACGGTAAATCAAAGCCTGATCGACTGCGCGATGACTTGACACGCATCTCACATGAGTTCCCGGGAGACTGCACGAGATGCTAAAGGCATCCATCAACAGACAAATGCAAACATCGGGGAGAGCAAATGGATCCTGAGTGTACTGCCAGCAAATGAAAACATATGGGTCCCTCTCCTCCAATCTAGTGAACAGCAGTTGGGATTACAAAGGAATACCCATAATGTATTTTCAGTTAACGTTGGTGACTTTAAATCTTTGTCACGCTAAAATTATGACAAATACTACAGTCATATTAGTTAAATATCTTATGTCGGTCCGGCCAGCCTCAAATACAAAGATCAAAAAATCCTTACTATCTCCCTATCCAACAATTTATTCATTTTAGTTTGAACATACAGGACTGAAAAACTGCTGGAATTCATTCTTTTTGTCCCACTGACTGACAAGGTTTTATATTTCTATTCATTTTCAACCTATTTTGGAGGACATCTGGTTAAAATTCATTTTGATTGCTGCAGCATTAAACTTCAGAGGTTCCAAAAAAAAACAAATTTAAGACTGTTCTGTCCTTTACTCCTTCCTCTAACAAATCATTTCATCTTTCGTTGACAATTATTCAGGGTCCGTTTAATTTAACACTTCATTTTGAAGAAAAGATGGGTGATTCGGGTACAGCTGGCCAGTTAAAAACAAACATTTAATATGTTTCATTGCCATTTTTCCTCTTAGAATTATACTTATTGAAATAAAATGGCTTTATCATTGTATTTATTGTGAGCAAAATACATCTTTGCATGTTAATGTCCTCTAATTTTCAGTTGTTTACACTGGCAACTGACACTTAAGGAAATGTATTTTCCATTTCCCATAATTATTAACATGATTATTGTTATTTAGTCATAATCTAGATTGTGCCATTTTGTGCCGTAAACATTCGCAGCATGTAACAGAGACATGGCAATTGATCAATACATTTCTGGCCGGCCGCTTTGAAATGCTCAAAGTATTATTAATGGCTTGCTGCAGAGGAAATGCTCTTGAGAATGAGCGTGAAAGGATGAGCTCGGGAGGCAGTGCTTTTATTATTCATCAGCTCATCTCACTGCAGTCAATCCAGCAGGGGGGGATGTTGCAATATTTGGTTGAACACAGGCCAAACGTCATTATTAGGCACATGACCTTGCTCAAATATTCACATTGGGAGTGAAAAGACGATGTCGCCTGAGTGCATCTATGCTAGCTATTTGAAAAAAACTAACACGCATCCTTGCAGGCACCTCCATTATTGTGTGCACTCGTACCTTCATTGCCATATGCTGCACTTCCACTTCCACATTGCTTAAAATTAAACTCGTAAAATTCTACACCTTGAATTTTTCATAAGCCGGTATTTTGTCGGGAGGGTAAAGCGTTCTCTGACTGAGAAGCAATTAGATAAGTGAAGCATGATTATAAAAATGTGTTCCTTCCTAAGAGATGATGTCAAAACAATCACATTTAGATGATCAACTTTCACTTGGGCTAATGCACTTTGCCATTTAGGAAAACTTTTGTAAAAGTAAACTTTTGCCTTACAAAGTTTATCTTTCATCAACAATTAATGACTTGCATGCCAATCACATGACACATGGAAGATGGAGTCTATATCAATTTTACCTTTCAAAATGTCATAGGCCAATATATGGTAAGGAAGCAAAGAATACTGCCACAAATACAGAGAGGGACATACAAATGCGAATTTTAGCCTCCAAATTAGTTGTCATGGTAACAATATCTACATGAGTTAAATCTTTTGAGAGCAGTGGGGGGTAGGTTCATGGAAAAAAAGGCAACATAGGGTTGATAACAAACTGGAAACGTGAATGGAAAGCTATTGCGAAGTCAAAGCACGCTCTTGTCTCAAGTACAGGTCCATGCTAGGTTAGCGTGTGATTGACAGAGCATCAGATATGCCTCTGTTGGGGCACATTGGGACCATCGCTATCTGGATTTACCCTTCTCACTCTACCTCTCTAGTGACTCCTCAGTGGCCCAAGCCTCTTTCATAGTCTCCTCTGTCGGCAACCTTTAGAGCCCACAGTTAGGGAGCGAGACCGGTTGGAGAGATATGGAGGAAGAGATCCAGGATGTGGAACAAGACAGGATGGATGAAAAATCCGATAGAGATTTGAACGGCGGCCAGAAAAAGCATCAAGAGTTACCAAGCCAAAAACCTATTATGTGCCTCACAGGAAGCTGACACCTCTAAAATGCATTCAATCAAATCATGCATCCAGGTCTCATCACATAGTGTCTCCTCCTCCTTCATCCCGGGAATCTTCACATCCCTACCGCAATGTGGCATGATGACATGATCTTAATAAGGTTTAAAGTAATAATAAAATAATGATTTTACACTGGAATGAAAAGGAAACTAAAGTGTGGCTATGCCAAAAAAACTGTTTTGTAGTTTTTATTTCATAAAAACATGTCCCATCAGGCAACAGTTGTTTTTCCAATTGCATTTGATTTAATGTATTTTGTCTAATTCCAATGGGAAACATTTGGTTTAGACATTAAGACATTCTTGCTTGTAGGCAATGCACATAAATGTGATGCATTTGTGCCACTTTTGTGCTTTGGAGATACAAATTCCTCCACTGCCAAATTAATATGTCAGCAATATCTAGAGAATCCATCCAACAGAAGCTGTGGAATAAACATCATTCTGTGCGCAAAGTATGCAATTGAACAATGAAGTTACGTAAGCAGCCAGAAGAAGATTACAAGTGGATAAAAACCATGTCCGTGTGTTATCATCTAAACAATTTGCGGGGTACTTTTCCAGGTAAATCGGTCTCCGTTGCAATGTGGAATTAAAGATTAACTGCATTTTTCCTCATTTGTCCTCACAGCAGTATTTGCGTACCATCTACGCTGTTGTGTTCAATGACAACGACATGTTGCTAAAAATAACTTCAAAAATATATGGTTGCTCACCCTTCTCCATCTGCAGTGATCTGAGTCATAGCATTCTGCTTTGTCGTGAAAAACATCTCATTCTCAAAAAGCAGGTTTTGTTAGGACTAGCTTTGACACAGTTTTAGTCTGAAAGGAATATTGAATGGCATCTTGATAGCTGCCAAGTAAAAATTAAATGACTTCTACTGGAACTGTTCTTTAAAGAATTACAATGAAAAAGCGATGATAGTCGGTGACTGGCTTTTGAGATAATCATCTATTATGCTTCCAAAGCAAGCGTTTGTCTACAAACAGTTTATCTGATGGCTAAAGAAAACAAATATTTATGGTATTTAAAATGACTCCATTTGCCACAAAGATTCTAACAGAGCCGAAAAAGCTGACAACTTGCCTATAATTTTCAGTTATGGAGTGAAAATACAATCTTTTTGTTTGGTTCTTTTGTTGTTTTTAAGCGTTCACTCTTAACTTTCAGACTTGGGACTGGATTTTATGCACTTTCTGATAGATAATTACTTTTTTGGTAGGTGAAAACTCTGGTAATAGAAACAGAACTTTGCCAACCATCTGTTTCATTTATATTTGTTATTTTATGCAATATACACACACTACACATGCCAAACTACACTCAATATTGACATCTACAGCTGGTTCATCTTTTACCCCATATAACTCTAACTACCTCCCCTGATAATTGAACCGCTATTGTTGCATTCATGGATAATCCATACTATCTGCATCAATGACTTTGGGCCCAGTTGCAGTTTATTTTTGCCAAAGCTGTACCTCCTTAGAGCACGGCAACAATACAAAATAAATGTTGAAGATGAAAGCAAAACTGGCTGTAATCTACCTTCGGGAGTGGAGATTATACGTGCTTCACATCAAGCATAACAAATTCAACATAAAGACACTATGAAAGCGGTGGGCTAAATTTCAGCTCTAAACTCAACGGATAGGTTAGCTGCTGGCTGATACTTCACAGAGATCACTTTAGTGCACAGAAGTGCAGATAAATAGGATGACTTTGGATGTTTATAAGTCACTGAGAATGTAGGGGAACTTTAGCTAACTTTGGCATTGGCAGCATGAGTCCAATTTGAATTTTGGTGATGGTGTGAACGTGGATGGAAACAGTTTTCTGTCTAAATGTGTGAACCTGTGTCTGATTGGTGAACTGTTCAGGGTCCGAAAATAGGTTGGAGTGTGGTCTGGCATCCCACAATTCTGGGCATAATATGCAATGTGTGAATTTTGAGTATAAATCTAGCCACCCTTGTAGCTGACTGCCATGTTTCAAGGATTTATTGAACCACTGTATCATTCCTACTTTAAATAACAGCACCGTCTAATGAAAGTGGATAGCAGGATGCTAAAACAAATAATAAAAGAAGATCGTTAAATTCTGTAGAGCCCCTTTAGATTCATAACATGGTAGTCGGGGGCTGACATAAATAATGTCAGATGTACAGGAGTCACACTGGCAAAGGTTATAGTATTGCTGCAAAAGCACGTTGTGACTGGTTTCATTACATTCACTGTATATAATGGTTTACCAAATAGGATTAGGATTGTATTGTACAGTTAATGTGAGATGAAATAAGATAAAACTGCCATAAAAGTATATTTTGCCTTCTTTTTTTTTACTGCTGATTATGTTGTTTTCATCTACGTATGTGTGTGTATTGCAGCTTGAAATGTTACATCACTTCACATTGAATGCCAGGCTTCTTCTTGCATCCAACGGTGCTTACAGTAGATCATTGTGCTCTCACAGCTTGGTGCTAACCAAGTGAGGCTGTGACAGCATATGTGTGGGCTGTAAAGCTGGAGTGATTGTGAAACTGGGCATCTGTGTGAATACGTTAATATAGATCACTATAGCCTCTAGGAGGCGTCACACGTTGATATGTTTTTTTTTTTTTTTTTTTTTTGTCCAAAGATGACACACCATATTATCCTAGCCAGGGTTCACATAGGCCATTCTGTCTGAGCAGGCAATACCGTTGGTGAATGATTAATAATGTGAGTTTTTTGGCAGAGGTGACAAAAAAAATGGGGCAAGATAATAGCAGAGCTGCCACTAAGCACAATACACACAATTGGGTGGATTGAAGAAAGAAAAACTAGATCATTTGACCTGTCGTTTATAATTATGCACACTAAAGCAGGATTTTTTGTTTTGTTTAGTGCAAGTATTCTAATGGATTATGACTACCACAAATGAGGCATCCTCATGGAGTTTTCAAAAAAATCCCCATGCTATTTGCCTTTCTTGATCAAAAAGCTTTGCGGGGGTAAGCGAGTGCAGGAGAGCACAGGTGCACTCTTAATACAGGGAAGCGCCAATTTGGCTCATGTGGCCTGTGACTATTGAAGCAAGGAAATTCATTTTGACGTCTCCTTTTCTGTCTCTCTCAGTGACTATGTTTGTGCATCAGACTAAAAAAAGAAAAAAAGCAATAGACTTTTGCAATGAATTGGTTGGTTTCACATTGTCATATTGCATATTAATTTTCTTTATATATCATGGAGAACAACAAAAAAATCCAGGGACACTATAACTGAGCAAAGAAGATGGACTGTATTGTTCATTTAATAATACTATATGATCCTCACTTGGTGATTAATAAAAAATACAAAGACTAACTAACCTTTAACCACCACGTTTATTTGGGTGTGAGGATAGGGAACGTGTTGCTTAACTCGCATGGCTATTTCTCTGGAGGTCTTAAAAGGATGTCATAAGATTAGTTATTTTTGGGCCTCATTAAAGCATTTTCCCTTCACCGTGGGTTTGCCAACACATACATCCAAACTATTTGAATAAATAAGCACTGATTATTTGCAGAAGCAGCTCGAGAATGTGCATAGTAAAAGTCATGTAATGTAAATCCAATCTTGCGAGATGCGACTTTTCATGCTTTATTTACTGGCAGACTGCCAGTTTCCTTTCAGCCATGCTGCATGTTTGATGAAGCATCTGTTGGGCACGTTAAGATGATTTACCTCCTCTCATTTGCAACCAATAAACAAGTGGTGAAGTTTAAATCAAGCGCAACCTCACCCCTCATATGACACACGGATTGTACTGTAGGTGACAACAATTGCCGTTATGTTTGTTTACCCATTTCAAATGATTTTAAAGTGGGTCAAATTGCACAAATTACTTAGTTAGCTTGCACACTTGCACACAAATATATTTGGGTAAAGACCTCATGGGACCATAAAAAATGTGGCATGCAACTTGAATGCGGGCCTGTGGAAAAAAAAATTGTTCCAAGTGGGGAAAATGAGCCAACATGGCATGCCAAGGCCAAACCGGCAATTTGGTTATCCTGCACCTGACACTCACTTTTCTATTTATTATTTTTTCACTGTGGTTTATGGTTTTCAGGTTTATCCAATTGGTAAAAAAAAGGCTAACTACTGTATGTAACGGAAGCATTACACAGTTTTTTTCTAAACCCATGAGATAGACAGACACAAGAATGTGGAGAGGATGTAAACTTACAAGTAGGCAGGGGTCAAGGTTGAAACTGAACTGTGAGGCAGTCATGACAAATGTAAGTCCATCCCTCCGCCTCTTAAACTCTTTCTTGTGGGAACATTTGTTTTGACATCATTGATAGGAGGCTTCATTAGATCTATAAAAAAACAGAGATAATTGTCATTGGTTTTGGTCGGTGAAAAGGCTAATTGGAGTCAATAGTTCCCCAGGGGCTTGGAAGCTTTAGTGCATGTATTCAGTGTCTACGGGATCACCAATAAGAAACTTTTTTTTTTTTACCAATCATGTCTCATTCTTTTTCTAGTTCTCTGTCCCACATGTGTTTCTCCTTTGCTCTGTCAGTCTCTTTTTGCTCATTATCTATTCTGTCTGTCTGTCTATTTATCCTGATCATCTTTGTCTCTCTTACTCCCTTTCTCACAGAACAGAAATAAATGGACAAATATGAAGCAATAAAATGATCAAGCAATGCCCCAATTAGCAATTTAGTCGTCAATTAACCTTACATGTATGTCTTCGGAAACGTAAAAAAACTAACATAAGAGAAGCATGACACTAGTTTAAAAGGAGAGCGAGGGAGAGAGAGAACTCTCCATGGTCCTGATCGTGAATGAATTGAGCGTCATATGAACTGGCCATGGTTCTGAGAATCGTTTTTGCGATTCCCACACATATATAGATATAAACAGCATTTGTATAACATAACTATTGGGATATACAATTGTGTCTCTTGGAAGTTTTGATGCAGTCCGAATTAAATTATCAGCAGGACCACAATTTGTCCAAGGGCTGCAGGTTTGTCATACTTGTACAATTGGAATTGAGGGGGAATAATACATGACTATAGGTTTATATGAGAACTTCTTTATTATATTATCATTTCTTTTAGAATGCCACTAGAGCTTTGGAGCGATTGTGTGTGTGTGAGATGAAAACGCGCGTGTGTTGATCCCCGCTGCAGCAACGTGCCTCGGCTCCTCTTCCCAGCCCCGCAGCCTTCTTCTCAATCTGCATTCACACCGAGACTGCTTTTGCATCCCACTCGGTGTCGAATTCAAGGGCCCTGGTCGACTGTATCGCAACGCAGAGGGGAGATTTATACATTTGCTTCGGGTAGGGCATTTTAAAATCATTTCGACTCCCCTTTTTTTGAGCAAAGAAAGGCTTCTCCTTGTTTGTTTTGGACGATCTCTTGCTTAGCGGGGCTTCTCGTGTGGAAGAAGAAAAAAAAACACTGCGTGATGCATCGTGGGCTGGGAAGCCACTAAACAAGACTGGCATCTGCACCAGGCGAGGAGAGGGAAAAGATGGTGAGGATGACAACGGCTTCATCAAATTTAGCCGTTAAAAGCTCCGCCATGAGGAAGCCTTCTTCCATCACCTGTAAACTCTTCCTCTGGCTCTTCATCGCCGTCAATCTCCCCACCAGGTAAGGGACTTCACCCCTGACAATGTTCCTCTTACTGTAAGCTAGCGTTAGCCTCAGTTAGCCGACGATGCTAGACTAAATTTAGCCAAATGTCACATCGCGATTTTCCTATGTGCTTATTTAACGTCACTCGTAATGCACCCACGCACCGTTCAAAATGTTTGACGTATGTGCGAATCGGTGTAGATTTAAAACGCGCAAAGAATGAGATGAGACCACCACGAGCGTCATCATATTTTAGGGTCGTTTTTTTTCTTCTTCTTCCATGATTCGAGGCTGTTAAAATAGCACAGGCGAGCTAAAGTGATGGTACATACTATAGTCTACACTAAGCCGTTTGTAAGGATCAAGTGTATTTATAAGTCAAAAAGCCTCACGGCTCTTGCGTGTATACAGAATTGCGTGGTGACAGCTAAAGGAGGGAAAAGACTGAGGATGTTCTTTGCAATAAAAGTCTTTCAATTTCAAAATGGCAGACGGTTACAGGAGAAGTCTAAAGGCACCACACATATGCGCATATTATGGCATGTTATGGCTGAATTGGTCGCTTTAAAATCACTAGAACATTTATGATCATCCTTGTAATGAACAATGCTGTAGCGGATTGTGGGGCGTGTGTTTGGTACTGATGAGAGATGAGGATCAGGATGGGAGAAAAAAAATGGAGGCATATTCTCAGGTCACATAATTAGGCACTACTCAGACTATACACAAGCTTTAACCAAAAAAAATGGGCTTTTGCTCAATGATTTGGTCCAAGATGACAGTAATTTCATTCCTCATAAGAACTAATGACATAATTTACTGCAGTGTATATTCAGATTTAGTTTTGTATTCATAAATACAGTGCAGTATTTCCCCAATTATGGCTGAAGGCAATCCAAATAGCTGATTAATTCAATGCCATTGACGGTGGAGGATGTCCATTCATTTGCTCGTTATTTGATCTCAGCCCTTCAGTGTTCAAATGGATTTTTTTCTCGGTTGTCATTAATGGCACTGAAATGCTATCATTACATGCTATCTAACAACCCTCCCATTTCACCATCAATACTTGCTTTGAGCCTAACCTGTCATCTAGGTGTTATGTGTCATTAACATCTGGATACTGAAACACTATTTTGGCTTTGGACAAATTTGTAGTTGTATTTTGCTGATGTAACCGTGTTGAAGGTAACCGTGCATACTAGCATATAATAATGGAATCATCACATTTTCTGCAATAGAAGACAATGAATAGCTAGGTACATTTTCTGGGGCAGTCATTATGTCTAGTGATTGTCCCAGTTAATTGGAGTGATTAACCGCTGTTATCTAATCAGACGACATATATGTTTTTGTCATTAGTAGCGTTGAAAAACTGAATGTGGGATTTACTGCGGAAGAAACTTACATAAGACAACTTTCTCAAGGCCTCGGGCCTGCTTTCAGTAATAGTGCATACTACTTTGTGACTCATTGGCAGTTACTATGTGCTCTGATTTCTAAATGCATCACTCAACATGAAACTACACAATGGACATGCCTCAGGAAGAATTGTTTCACAACAATGTGGTCACAGTACAATTTTGGAAGACTGACCATACAGAAATTCAAGGCCTCTAAATTTTCCACCATACAGAGCGATGTGATTATCCATGAAAATGTGTTTAAAATGCCACCAATACCTCAGATTTGTTGGCATTAGAATAATTATGTATGGTTGTTTTGGAACCAAGGGAAACTGGAAAAATGTTTTAACACCCTGAACTTATACAATATAGACTTTAAAATCAGTAGTTGTATTTCTCAACCAGAAATATTACCACCATAATATCATATCATGAAATTAAAATGTTTACAAATTTGCAGAACTTTTCACTTAACGTTCTCCTCGACAATAAGTATTTCACTTTCAGATGGTATTACAAAACATTGAAAAATGCTGGTGAAATGTGTTATTTTGATACAAAGCTTTCTATATCAAGTAGATCGTGTCAAGACGGACAATTTTGAACAGGATGTCTTCATAATGATTGAATGTCTATTTTTCCCCTCACAATGTGGGTGTCGACTTCTCAATGTTTAGCATTAGACAATAAGAAAAAAATAGGGAGAAGGCAGCCAATTTTACTTCTATTTTAGAGATCTGTTGCATTCATCACCAAGTTATTGAGGTCAGAGTCATTTCAGGTCTGAGGGTCAAAGGTGGCTGTGGCAATGATGACCGGCGTGTGCTCACCCCAGTTGGCATGGCGATAAAGTCAAAGTGCGACAAGATGAGGCGACTGCATGTGACACGCTGTTTTCTCACTTGTGTCAGTATCTGCTGTCTCAGTGATATGTAATCTAAATAAAATAAATGTTAAAAATCAAAGTAATGGAGAATGTTAATGTGCTGTTTGTGGGTTATGTTTGTTCAAGTGCAGTTTGTGACTTCAACGTCACACTAGTGATATAGTAATTACTTTTACATTTTTCAATGCTCTTGCTTTGGATACAGACATACCTAAATAAGGGTCAGTTAATTTCACGTGACCTGGTTTAAGTTAAATCCATTAATAGCTTGGCTTTCTCAGCCAGGGGTCAGATCAAAATATATTAGCACTGACACACTTAAGGGATCTCGTCGTCTACTTGTGCACATTCACACAAGTTGATTTTGGTTTTGCAAAGTCACATTAGATTAGGATTGTGATTTTTGCTTGTCACTAAAAAGTGACTAATGCCATTGTGTAGGAGGGTCGTGGTCACAACGTGACATTCAAAGCGGGGGTTGTTTTGTTACGCGAGCGTAGAACTAATTTCATGTTGAGCAATGATAAGCACAAAGGTTCATTTGAGTTTGGTCCATTTATTGGCCTTGTTGCCAATGCTTCTTTTTATATCACAGTGAGGACTGCATAAATGGATTGCTAATGGAATAAGCAGACTAGGTGATCATTATATATGATTTAATACTTTTTCTGATGCTAAACATTACATTTTATATGGAATTAGCACTTTGTAGATTAAATTGTAGAATGTAAAGAATGAGATGGATGGAATGCTTTGAAAAAGAAAAATATGTGCATGCATATGCATGAAAAACAAATTTTGGCTCAGGTATCTCAGAGGATCTTCAGGTACTCAATTAGCAGGCAAGACCACAGATCTACTTGTGGTGCTGAACACATGGTACTCGTTTGATGTACTTGTGTACATTTGGGGCTTTTCCATGAAAACATGCAATGGAATCTCTAAACTTGAGGAGCTGCACCACTTTATCTGGCACAATTTTGAACTGGATTAACACTGTTTGAAAACATGCACCATTAAATATGTACAAATATGAGTGCAGTAGTTTGCCATTTTTTGGGCATCAGAGTAATATATGCATCTATGAATTACCAAGCAAGAATCAGAAAATGATAATTTAAAATGGCACATACAAGTCCATTATTTTACATAAACAAACTGACTAAATATCCTACAAAGAGACTAGATTAAATTACACTTCAAACATTTTTCCACTATTATTTCTTTTACTAATTATTTTAAAATGTATTGTGGATTTTTAGCAATTGGTCAAGAACATGTTTTTATTTATTTCTACCCTAGTATACACATATAAATCCTAATCTAGGCTGCTTGACCATTCGTCTATTCAAGTGAGCTAAACATTTTCAAGAGTGGGCACCTTTGTAATATAATTAAGATTTAATGTCTTGGCCCAGTTGTCCAAGTGGAAATGGATGGGACATGATTGCTCTTAAGGCAATCCCAAGAAAAGTGCAGGTCAAACTGTTATTCCTGGCTCTCAGCCTGTGAACATGAGAATCCTATCAGATCTCTTTCTCCATCCATACTTGATGATTTTATGCTGGGGCCTTCCTTCTTCTCACTGCCCATAAGGCCTTGCTAAAAGGAAGCTCAGAGCTTGTAGAAGATTGTCTTTGTGTACAGCTTCTGGAGGTATAAGACCTGTGCACTATACTAAAATTATATTTTTTATCTTTGGATGATTTTTTTTTCTTTTAATATAACCACATACTTTGTAACTATTTGTTGTTTGCGTGCATTCATGTTATTTTTACATCATACCTGTCCATACAAGGACATCTGAGATGAGATTACCTTTTTATTCAATGAAATAAACTGTTCGTCAAGAAGCCTTCAAAGCATCTTTTTGATATGACAAATATTTTTCTCATCATTACAGCTCCTTTCAAACGGATGACGATGACGAGGTAACTAACAAGACATGGGTGCTAACCCCAAAGGTGTACGAGAGTGATGTCACACACATCCTCAATGGTCTACTAGATGGATATGACAACAAACTGAGGCCTGATATTGGAGGTAAGAGCTGATTTTTCTTAGTTTTTACTTTTTCCTATACATAGGTGCACATATTTCATCTTGTTATCCAAATGGGTCAGAGTATTGACTACACTGGCCTTTAGGAATCCTTGGAGGCATGTCCTAAAAAAATAGCTGCACAAGCAAATCACGATTATATATCAATGATTACTCAATCAAAACAATCTTAGACTTCTTAAAAAATACATACATCTATGGGTTGTACGTTTAACACACCACTGATTGACAAACTGTAGATTTGTCCTTCTACAAGTGTGCCATGTTGCTTTCATTTTTTGAAATGGCTTCAGTCAGCATCCTAATAACTTTGCCATAAAAATAGTTCACCTGGCTGATTTTATGACACCTATGTAGACTACCCTAAAAGATTTGTTTGATACACTCTTGAGTATGATTAGGTTTCAAGAAGTGTCATTAATCTTAATTCTTGAGACTTTCAAGGTTTTTGTGCTTTAAAATGAAGAGCATGTCATCTGCTTTGAGTGGTTGCTTCGGCCCTCAGCGACACATACGCTGCTACGCATGATTTGCTTTGTGGCCAGCATAACCAAGTGTCTTCAAAAAGGTTTTTGATCTCCCTCTCACATATTTTTCTGTCAAAATTCCACAGTGGGGAGAAGGAGGTATAATTAGCCTGCTATACAGTCAAATGAAGCACTAACCCGCGAATCACTTAACCAGCCAAATATTTTCTCAACCAAACATACAGTGCATCATGATAGGGTGAATTCATTTTTAAATCCCTAATTGCAGGAGTCTTCTTTGGAAGTATGTTGTCCTTTTTCTTTTCTTTTTACAGCTTTGTTAGGTTTACAGAATATTTATATTTCTTTGCTTTGTGATTTAAAGCATATTTGTGTGTCTAAACAACCAATTAAATGAATAGATTGTATCATAATTGTGATTGTAAAAACTAAATACAACCCTAAAATGCTTTTTTTTTTTTTTTAAATAGCCCTGTTTTTACATAAGAGCTCTATGGTCATGGTGCAAATTGTAACAATAATTATTTTGACGGATATTTTAATCACAACTATGAATCATAATTAATCATCATGAATATATTGGCGACGCAGTCAGCATGTTGACTCCCAGTGAATACACTGTTGAAAATGGAAATTACCAAAATAGCTGGTGGATTAAAATAGGGCCCTTAGTTTCCGTGATCATGCATAATGTTTCGCACTCGCGTGTCATGTGACGCACTTGCTATGGCCTGGGATGCCCGTGAGTGAAATAAAAAATAGATGCAAACCCTCAACACTCGATATATCCTACATGTTGTCCTAGAAGGCAGTTGATGTCTCAACCTGAACCTTCTTAGATGTCAGGTTTAGCCACTCGTACAAATTCGATAGCAACATATGGCAATGCTGACTCACATCAGGTGATGCAATATGGACATCAATTTGACACTAACGTGTCTTGGTTTGTCATGTCTGACGTGCTTACAAATCGACTGGCTGTTTGTGTCCATGTGTCTCACTTGCCTGAACATAAGGTATCAGAGTGTACTGTCAATTTGAAATACACTCGTATTTAAAAGACTATATTAAATAATATAATTATGCGTTTCATTTTTTAGATAGGTAATTATATTAAAAATGTGTGTATAATGTCATTATAATTTTGCTTCCTCTTTCAGTTAAACCCACAGTGATACACACCGACATGTTTGTCAACAGCATTGGCCCAGTGAATGCTATCAATATGGTAAGTAACTCAGAATGTGCTCTTAATGTCATTACTGTGATTGAACGGCCTAATCTCTTGTTTAGGAAATATATCAATAGCTAAATGAGTTTGACCTGCCTCCACTTTGAAAGGACAAAATGTAATAATGATGTGGTGATTTTAGTCTCTGTGCAACTGGCAGTTAGTCAACAAGTTGGTCCAGCTCACCTTAGCATCACAGTTGATTGGCTTTCCTAGGTTTTTTAATACATTTTTTTTTCTGGCAGTGGGGGCTTAGTTTTCATATGAAAAGTCAGCATAATGCTTGAATAACAGGATATGTGTAGTCATGAAAAACAGGGTTAGAAACATTATGCAAATGTTAAATAGTTTTTCAGGGCCTTCTTTACAAAACTCTACAAAGAAAGGGAACTACTGGGGTCAGACATTGAAAATACATCCCACTAGCATATAATCCAGCATCATTTTAGAGTCATTTCCATTAATTGGTGAAAGATATTTTTTATGTTTTTATTTTACGCCTCAAGTCTTATGAGTTGCTATTTAAGGTGGTCTGCAACAAACTAGAAATGCACTCTAGATATCCTGCTGTTCACATCTAGGAAAAACACTGGTGAAAGTCATAGTGAGATATAGATTTGGATAGACTGTGCTAGAACTTGCCATTTTTGTTCACACCAGGGATTCTGCCTGTGTGTGAGGGCACTGAGCTGACACAAAAGGTTGATGGATTGCCTCACATTCAGATGAAATTTGCCACAGGTTTTTGTTCACACTGTATCATAACAAATGTGGGAGCTTTGTAGGTACCGTGAAGTGTGACAGATAGACAGATGGCACAGGGGCACACATCTATGCACGCTCATAGTTTCATAGTCTTAATTATGGTAATAATGGGAATTAATGGAAACATGGCAAAGACAAATACTATCGAAGGATGAGCGTGGCAAGGATTAGGGAAAGGGCTGTTTGCACAGCTTCCAAATGGAATTATCCCATTCAGTTAATTACAATGTTCTTGAAACATTGATCATTGTCCACAGTATACTATCACATCATTTAAGTATTGCTTTCTTCTTGGCAGGAATACACCATCGACATATTCTTTGCCCAGACTTGGTACGACAGAAGGCTAAAATTCAACAGTACGATGAAGGTTTTGCGTCTCAACAGCAACATGGTCGGAAAAATCTGGATCCCAGATACTTTTTTCCGTAACTCAAAGAAGGCTGACGCTCATTGGATCACCACACCCAATCGCATGCTTCGAATTTGGAATGACGGGCGAATCCTCTACACGCTCAGGTAAGATGTTAGGGTTTGCTGTTTTTTTTTTTAGAAACTGTATCATCTGTACTTTTGATATGGATCGAACATACTGTACGGTTGCTTTTCTCAAACAAGCAGAAAATGCTTTATACCAACACCACAAAAATAAAGAAAGTAAAGTCTGTTGGCCTTAATAGAGTTGTAGTTCTTCTATGCAGGACACTGACTTTTTACTTCATCAATTTGGAGTAAGTTGTAGTGCAAGGGCTAGTTAATTAGGATGACCGCTATGCTATACCCGACAATGATACATGATAATGCATCTACGCGGATGGGCAAAGCCACTAAAGGTCATTCCCTCATTAAAGATAAATTAAATGACTTTAATGACTTCAAATTCCCTCAAGTGTGAAGAGTTGTGAGAGGGAAGAGTGTGCTGCACTGAAGATAATTTGATTTACATAAACAACACTAATTTGTATATACACACACAAGACATTCTAAGTTATTGTTGTGTCGCTGCAGGTTGACGATTGATGCTGAATGCCAGCTGAAACTAAACAACTTCCCTATGGATGAGCACTCGTGTCCCTTGGAGTTTTCAAGCTGTAAGTAAGGCAATACCATAGACTACTTGCTGGACTTCGTTTCCATGACGTTTCCTGAATACTCAGGAAGAGTAGAAAAAAGGATCAAATCATGCCAACGAAGTCATTGTGGCTTTAAGGAAAGGAGTACCAGGGAAATGCGTTGTAAATAGCTCCAAAAGCAGTAAGAAAAGAGAAACCTGCGTATGGCTATATAACAGAGTGGAGTGATATAGAACTGGATGGAGCCTGTGTATGTTTGAAATAAGTTACCTCATAGTTTTAGCCTAGTCCTGACAAAAATAAGGCAAGATGACAAAAACTAGATTTTTTTTCCTATCCGTGGTATAGATAAACAGATTTGACAACTCCAAAAGTAATAAGTTCCTACTAGTAGCTTCTAAGAGTACTGTGAATCAATCATTATTGCCAGCTTAGGAGGAGACCTCCTGGCGGCACATCCACTCATCTCACAGCATCACGACAGTCCCGAGAGCACTTAACTCACAATGTTATTCAGTTAAGTTTAGATTGAGGAAAGTCTATATGCTGTACTGATGCCACAAGCCTGAAGATAACTCCTGATATAAATCCTAATTAAATTATACTGGCAATAAATGTTATTGGCATTCAAAGAGAAAATTCCAACAAACAGGACTCTTATGTAATGAGCTTTTTTGATTGCTGTGTTCTTGCGGACTTTCCAGTAATAAGTCAGATCACAAGTGCATTAGCTTTATATTGAATCTATAGATGGGGCTCCTACAAAGGGATGACATTTTGTTGTTGCTTTTTTGTTTTCCTGTATGTGTGCTGTTCTTACACGCCTTAGCTAATCCTTTGCTTCTTGCCCTCATCCTCGTCTCTTTCCCCACACAGATGGCTACCCCAGAGAAGAGATTGTGTACAAGTGGAAGAGGAGCTCAGTGGAAGTTGGAGACATTCGCTCCTGGAGGCTTTACCAGTTTTCTTTCGTAGGCCTGAGGAACACCTCAGAGATTGTCAGGACCGTCTCTGGTAAGATTACTTTCTCAGTGAACCTTCTTCCAAATATCTGCTCTCATTTTGTGACGTAAAATTAGTTAACATGAACGGCATGTGTAATCAATACACAATTGCATTCTTAATCTAAGAGTTATGAGCTTGGAAAAACAAATAATTGTGCAATTCAAAGTTGTAGTTTTAATCAAAGCATTCCCAAGCAATATAATGAAAAGGCAATCTGTGTAGGTGGTTTAAATGCAATGAAGACTTGGTAGCACGCCTCTCTCATCTGGTTTATTATTTCCGCCGACAGCCAGACCACCATCTGCTCTGTTGTCAGCGCAGAGAACCTTGACTGCGGTTGAGAGACCTCTTGTCTCATTTTGCAGTCACTTTGGGTTTCTGACCTGCTGCCAGTTGGGCGGGCACAACATCTGGCTCAATGAGCAGTCTGTTAAGAGCAACTGTGGTCACGAAGTACATCCTATGCACTTGGCAGGTGCTTCCAAATTTATACTAAAATGAATTGTTTATGGACAGAACAAAAATCTCAGTGCGGATGCAGGGGCTCCTGGGAGGGTTTAATACAAGGGTAAGTTCAGCGTTTGAAGATTATTCCTATTCAGGTCCTTCACTGTGTTTAAAAGGTTCAGGTAAGGCAATTTAAAATAACGTTAATCCTCACAGACAAGCTGTCAGCTGAACCGGCTTCAGCCAGGGGATGTTATTCCGTCTCATTGTGAGAGCTACCTGACTGAAATCAGATTAGGTCTTAAAAACAAAAAGATTTAAAAAGAAAAAAAAATTATATATAAGATTTCATGATAAAATAGAGGCTAGGGTGGGTCTATATGCCATCTGCTGCTTTTGATGTAGCTTCTAATAAAGGCGGCATCTGTTTGTATTGTGTTCCTCACTTGCTTTTCTCAGCCTGTCCTAAGGCTTGGTCTCTCAACTTGTCACTTTGCATCAAGACTGCCTGCAAACGTATACCTGCATTTTGTAACGCACACTTGCTCTCACAATCTCTGGCTCACAAGGGAAAATTAGGTGAAAATGATAGAGCATCCAGAATGAACACCACATAATAATAAAACGTAATTCGTGCAGTCAGTAGCAGAATTTAATATCTAAATATTTTACTGCAGTAACCAAATTCCTACCAATACAGTGTTAAAACTATATTCATAAAGCTTCACTATTATAGCTCTATTCTTCAAAAGCAGAGTCTAAAATATTAAAACGAAAGCAAAAGCCAATCCCATGTCCAAAGATTGCTAAGATACTGCCTACAGTGCGCTATAAGATGGTGAGGTCAGGAAGGATTTCATAAAAGTTATTTATAACACAGTTATATTATTATTTCACTAGTCTGATCCACCTAGAAATTTCACCATGAGTGCGAGTCCTAGTTCCAGCACAAATTAGCTGGGGAAAAAACATCTTAGATGTCCAGAAGGCATTTCCATCCAAGCATAAAGGCTAGCTCTGTAATTTCCTCACTGATTGTCTGGTTCAGTAACTTCTCTTTGTCAAGAAAATCCCAAATCCGCATAGGTATCCATAGTACAATTACCCATTTGTGTGTGGATGAGTTTACGGGTTCATGCAATTATGCATGTTTTCTATTTGTTTGATTGTTTTGTATGGGAACCTATTCTTGGATTGACCTTCCAAATGCCATGCCGTGCAGCTCTGCTGCCTGTGTTTGTCTGCCTGTGTGATTCAGCTAGAGTGGAGAAAGCCCCAAGACACATCAGTGGCCCTGGCCCGATTACGGAGCGCCACAGTTTACAGATGATTTGTTGATGGCGCAAATCTGGGGGGTGTGCCTTGCACTTAAAACGAACAGGCTCGAGAAAACAAGCAAACAATAACTTCCATAATAATGGAAAGAAAATGCATTCCATCTTATAGAATGACCACGTGAATCAAATTAATTCACTTTAAAACACACGCAGTTAGAACAATTGGGAGTAAAGGTTTCCATGAAAGTGAGTAAGATCTCATTTGTTTAATTTGGGATGTTCATACATGAGGAAAATATAACTCTAGACATAAGATTGTTTGTAATGGTTAGATAGCCTGCCCTGAAGTAGCAAAAAAGTAGAATTCCGTAACCAATCAAAAAGTTTAAAAATTAGACGCTGAGCTGACACATAACACTCGGTGTTGATTTCCTAGCAATGGAATGCAGTCTATAAAATAAGTAAATGAATGTGAATATGTGCTGCAGCCCTTTAATCAGATGGCAACCCAGTGTTTATTAAGTGAAAGGAGGTTAAAGAGTGCCGAAACAATCCATTAGCCACAGTAAGATGCTACTCCTATTATAGCAACTCACTCTTAATCTCTTCCTCCAGTCATCCACCTCCAGCTCTCACTTGCTCTCACTTACTCTCGCTCTCTCTCTCTCCCTGTGCGACACTTCTGATGGGCAGGATAAATGTTATGACTCAGCAAGAAGCCTCCTTTTTGTCAAGTTAAATACCAATTTACTCTGCACGCCATTGCCTCAATACGCATCCCCCTACCTTTGCTTGCCCGCTGCAGTATTCATCTCATAGTAAATCTGATTGACAACAAGCATGGTTTCTTGTAGGCCATATCAAAATCTTTATTCCTGGAATGTATGCGAAATGGTTTTTGGGATGGATATTTGAATGAGTGAATGTTTTGGCTTGACTTTCGGGAAATAATGATCATTTGTGCACATTTGCAGTGCATCTTGTATTTTTGACTTTTTAAAATCCCAATTTACCTTCGAGCCAGTAATATGCCCATGCCTGCCACAGCTCAAGCCTCAATCTTCTCAAACTCATGTGCAATATTTTATTGATATACACATGCACCATTTGGAGCTGGAAAAGATGGATTTCTAAAATTGCACACCAATGCTCCTGTTTACCTTTCCTTGGCAGAACTGCAGTTTACCTCAGATGGATAAACTAGGACACATACATTCCCTCCGAAAATGAAAATTAACTTGCGAATGGGAAGTATTAATGTTGTTTTCGGTAGAGATGCTGGTGGGCTTGATAGAGGTCATTGAGTACAGGGAAGCCATAATATTTGCTAAAAAACAAAAACAGGCTAACAGAGCCGTATATATTTTGCTTCCACGTCAATTTCAACATTTTTAAATACTATGTATTTCATTATCTGCTTTAATGTTCTCCTAATCCACACTTGCTCATGGAACCTTTCAGGCATATAGAATCGGGGTGTTTTTTCTGTCATTTGTTCAATACATTTTAGCCAAAGCAATAATCACGTCTCCATAACAGGGTCTTATACGCTATCTTCCCAAAGCTTTTGATGGAGAGTGACATGTTTTATCTCGGCATATGCAAATGAGTTTCACAGATAAAATAGAGGGGTGTTAGTGTTTATTTCGGTGCAGAATAAATTGGAATTCAGTTTAAAGTCTGTGAATGTCAGACTGTGTTTAAGAGGATTTACCTGCCTTTGGATTTTATCTGTAGAGCTCTGTCAGATTCTCTTCGGCAACATTTTATTAATACTTTGCCTCTGCAATTGTTGGACTTAATGAAAATGCACATTACAACAAAATGCCTTGCAAGAATCAAGACAATGAGCCATGTCTTTTATAAGGACAAAGATTCAAGTGACATTTGGGCCTTCATAACTTCCTTTCATTCTACCTATTCATCCATGCATGTTTTTAGTAGCTATTACAAATGAAAATATGTTCTGTTGTGTAATTGTGAGAAATGAGGTCAGTGGATGTTGTACTAACAGTGAAAATGGGATTGAGATGAGGTGCGATATCAAGAGAGAGAAGGAGGTTGAGCATTGAATTAAAGAATGTGCTTTTAAGCTTATATAACTGGTTTGAATCATGCTTTTGCTCAGTGTGCGAAAAATAAGTGATGAACCCATATTTAGACAAGAGCTCAAACTAAAACAAAACAGACAGGACTAAATGGAAATACTGTTCATGTTTATGGTGGGCTTTTGTATAATAATGACAAGCATATAAATAGCCAGAGCATCCTGCAGGGCTCTAATGTTGCAACATGATAACCAGTTCATCGGTGGAACAGCACTGTTCGTGTCACCAAAAATGATGAGATTGCATTCTTGCTAAGTACCATTGACCCTGGCAAGTAGCCATGGTGTAACCCTAGTCATTAACAAGCTTCCTGTCTTTCAGTCAAACCCACACATTAGCATACGCTGTCACCTTTTATATCCACAAGCGGTGAAAGAATGGCCTGTCAGCAGCCTTGCACTGAATGGCCAGCATGAGCCTCAGGTCCATGTCTACACCCATTTACAACCCATCTGCCAGCAGTACATAACGATATAATAGTCACATGTGACTGTTATCTTGTAATCTGGTCAACAATACTGAATTGGCCTACCAAGTTTCATTCTGTCTATGTCCTTGTTGGTTTTTCAACACTATTGTTTTCCCACTACCTATCTAGTGAAATGAAATGTCTTGTCACACACCCAGGCTGATACAGTTACAGCAGTTTGCTATGGTGGAGGGCAAAGGTCAATAACACCCCACAAAATGTCCTCAAGGCAAGTGCTATAACCTGTAATGAAACTGATGAATGGATGGAGACCAGCATATGATCCTAGTTTGACTAGTGTTGTGAAGACCATTTGCATTAAAAGGAGTATTTGTGCTGCTGGCAAAGTAACAATATATGTATAAACCACTTGAAAATTATCTTGATTTAAAGGTTATTGCTAATTACATGGTAATGCAATTCAAACAGTGCTCTGTCAGACCCACGAGTCCTTTGTCACTGACAAATCATATGCCACAACGAAACCTGCGTCAGCGGAAAACACATATGGTGGAATGAACAGCTATGGCCTTGACATAAGGGCTATTGCATTTGTTTATCCACTGACACTTTTAAATAGTTGGATAACAGTGGTGCATGCTGGGATTGATCGCCTAGACTTGGTCCCTGTCCAGATGCTACAAGAACTCACTGGCGCTGCTCGCAACAAAATAATAAACACGGACAGTCTCGTCTTTCTCTCTATGTCGCTCATTAGCGTGAGCGCGAAAACACACAGATGCCGGCTGTTTCGCAATAAACTGTGGTGCGCCCTTTCTCATGAGCAAAATTATTAGCCAGCTGTTCGTACCCCAGTTGCAGCCGGTCTTTCAGAAACACCGGCAGCCATTGAACCTATCAACACACATACGCACTTACACACAAATTCACACAATTGAATGAGACAGAGTAAGCTATTGCCCTGCAGGTTACAAGCCATAGTACGAGGCCAGTGGAGGTTTTTGACACTGTTAACAGTTTGATGTTAATCAATTAGCAGACAAGCGACTCAGCTGGCGTCCGACAGTGAGCCGCTATTTAACTAAGACAGCCCAAAAGATACAGACAGCTTGGAGGTCAAATAAAGTTGAGAGAAGCCTTTGCAAGAATACACTGTCAAAAGTAAAGTGGAGGGTTCTTCACGGGTGGTATATTTTAAATCTAACACCCCAAACTTATATAAACCAGTTTATTTCATACTAAAAATCTCAGGAGCAGTATAGTACATCTCAGCAATCCACAAATGTTGCCTATACTTCCAACATGTATGAACTGTAATCTGAGGCAATTTGTGCAATTCTTTTCTAGGCGACTACGTGGTGCTGACGGTTTTCTTTGACCTGAGCAGGAGAATGGGCTACTTTACCATCCAGACCTACATCCCGTGCACTCTTATTGTTGTCCTGTCTTGGGTCTCATTCTGGATCAACAAGGATGCAGTACCAGCTAGGACGTCCTTAGGTGAGCTTGTTGTATATCTACATTTTAAATGCTGGCAGTACAAATTCAAAGTATCTGTAAATGGATTCAAGCCCACCTCATATTGAATAGGAGACTAGGCAACCTCTCATCTTCCTTCCTACGCCTCCTTTTCCCACCGAGACAGCCACACTACTCAGAAATGTAGTTCATCTTGATTAAAAGACCCAATCCAAGCACGTGTTTTCACACATGGCTTAATGATGCAGTCATTATGCGGTACAGCATCAAAGATGGCAGAATGCAGCATCAGCACAATAATAATAATAATAATAATAATAATAATAATAATAATAAATGCTGCTGTAAGTTCGAGCAGCACATAGGAAAAAGGACATGCAACTACAACGAGAGCAACAGTATAAATATGTACAAAACATGTCAGGGTTTTGAACTTCCTTCACCTGCATTGGACAACCTTGGGTACTAATATGATTTTTTCTAGCTTTCTCTTTGTCAGCTTTCTTTTTGGATCCAGAAAGGCTGAAAATCTTGACCTCAAATGTATTTGATCTGATATCTATGACAGTGAAATACTTGAGGGCTATCAGCAGGAAAATATTGTGATATATATAGATATATAGTAATTATTGAATTTAAAAACCAGATAATATCTCTGAGAAATGTAATAGAAGACTGAATTTAAGAACCATTTGTGGACTCCTATTCAATAATATTTTTATACTGTTCTGCGGGCTACAATTAGCCCTTGGTTTGCACACCCCTATTGTATCTAAACTTGAATCTCCCGAGAAAGAAACCATCTCTCTCTTGCTGTCATCAATGTTTTGTCTACCATCAATCTCTAAAAGTAGATCGCTTTCTGAATCGTCGGCGTATTTCAAAATGATTTCGAATCCTTGCTAAAATTAAACTAAGAAAAGAATAAGGACATTTTCTCTTTGAAAGATTATACTATGGGCAGTGCAAGCAGCCAGGTGGTTAAAGAGTGGATTAAAGCACATGACATAATTCTTAATCCTTCAATGCCACCCAGAAATAAACCAATTCATTCACAATGCAGACAATTCACACCAAATATAGACTTGCACAGTCGGACAATGAAAGTATCCCTATTTAGTGAAAATAAATGTGGCATCTTTGTTGGTATTCAGGGGGTATTCTGGTAGTGCCACATCATCAACACAATTCAATTTGCAGCATAAATAGCTGTCTGCCCATCAAAATTCTAAGAAAAGTCCAGCTGCCATTAAATGACCAGACAATGAAATGATCTGAATGAATGAGAATATTTAAAGCCTGTTGTATTTATTTCTGTATTTCTTACTAGGTATCACCACCGTGCTGACCATGACAACACTGAGTACCATAGCTAGGAAATCGCTTCCTAAAGTGTCCTACGTGACAGCCATGGACCTATTTGTGTCCGTGTGCTTCATCTTCGTCTTTGCTGCGCTAATAGAGTACGGCACGTTGCACTACTTTGTCAGCAATAGAAAGCCCAGTGCCAAAAAGGACAGGAAGAAGAAAAACCCGGTAAGTGTCCTTCTAAATACATGTATATTTTAAAAAAAATTAACCTGTTCAAGTCTCTATGTTGTATCAATTTAGAACAAAGTTGGCCGGTACCGCAGTAAATGTACCTTTTGTTCATTATATGCAACCGACACAGAAAATCCAAGTATTTCTTTTCTAAGACCATATTTGAGATCAAATAAACCAATATCAACTATCCACCATTAATTAATTAAAGTCAGAGGCTGTATACATACACACCAACACTTTAATTTACCGGCCCAATTGAGTTGTACTTTTAAAAAAAATCTTATACTGTTTTATACCTGGTATTTAATCAAGATTTTGTCAAAATTTTGTACCCACTGTAGATTAAGGTTTAACATTCTCATTGTCAATACCCCGGAAGTATTACATTCAAGTTAATCCATTGAAAAAAAAAGAAAAAATAGCTTAGTATCCCTAAGGGAGCATCTTTGCGATCACTGTCACCTCAACTTAGTGAGTGAGGCCTTAAGCTCAGACCATCACCTAATCCTCCACACATCTGTTACAGTTGTAATTTAGACCCATGTCACATGTCAGGGCGCTGGCTACAGCCTAGCCTCGAATTCATCAAGAGATCAGCAGCTTGGCTAAAGAGTCAGTAAAAGCCAACCAAATAGTATTTGGTTCTGTACAGTGAGGAAATAAATACAAATTGTTAAATGGCTTAATGTCCTGCATACACAAACTCTTGGTGGCATTCATTGCCCATTTACAGCTCTTGCGATCGATGTTTCGGTAATACATTAAATTATTCGACAACCAGAGCAATACACGACAGTACTAATGCACAGTATCTGGTCAGCCAGAAATCCCAGTGGGCCATGCTGATATTACCACTGACACTGGTCGCTCATTTAATTTAACACAGAAAATAAGTGCGTATGATCCACCAAACATTTCTTCATGTGTCACCATACTATGTCCGTCCCTCGACAGTATCTCTTTTCCATTCTGACTGGTGCCAAATATGTTATTTCCATGCATTATATTGTCGTTTATCTTTTCTTTTGAATTCTGGTTATTGATGTTACGTTTTCTTTTTTCTGATGTTTATTATGTTAATCAAATCCTTACATTCTTTGTTTCCTGTCTGGACAAAAGCTACTCCGGCTATTTTCCTCCAAGGTATATTGCCTGTGTCTAACTGCATGCTTCTGCTGCATTTTTGGCTCCTTGAGCACATAGCTTTTCTGTCTGTTTCACAGCGAAATATGCATCCATCAGTTCCCTCTTTATCTTACCGGCATTTTTATTATGCATCTGACACATCCTCATTGGATGAACAGGTTTCTCCCAAAAAAATAAAAAAATAAAAGGTATTCTCTGCTGTGCACAGTGCGGAGGCAGCCAGCCAGACAAACTTAAGCACTTAAAAAAAAAAAAAATTCTAATGAGCATCCCACTGAACCTGTACTCAATGGAACAATACGCCAAGGTCCAGCTTGGACTGCTTCTGGCTTCCTCTGTCCTGTCTCACTCGTTTTCAAGGCAGTGCGCGGCTGCAAAGCTTCCCTCTTATTTCCCCACACCTCTCCTCCTGCCAGTGAAACTTTACCTCTGTGTTTGTTGGGCTTCTCAACCTGACACTTCCTACAGAGTCAGCAGAGCCTTAACAGACTGAAATAGACAACCCCCACTGTTTGAGTCTAATTAGATGTGTTTTAATATATCAGGTAAGACACAAGAGGGAATCCAATGTAGAAGGGGACAAGCACTAATACAAGTTATTACATACACTATATGGACAGTGATAATAGAATGTATCTAAGGCCAAATGTATATCCTTCAAGACTTTACCTGATGCCTGAGGCCCCCAATTGAAACATCTGGGCATGTGAAGTGATCTTTGAGGGTAGCTTGGGTACCTTACAAATAAGTGCAGTTCTTCATCTCTGCTATGTGTCAGGTTGTGTTTTTTTCACAAGTTGAAGATTGTCAACGTAGATTGAGCAAAAAAATTAGCACTTTTTACTTTGGCTCAGCTAGTTTCACGAGGAAAGTGCGTTACAGTGATCACATTACAGCTCAGATCCATATTTTCCGCTCCTAAACTGAAACAAGGTTAACTGTAATTCTCCCACCCAAGGCAGACCTTCCCCCTCAGCCCAAATGGCAAAATTCTCCCTATTCTGCACACATTTTGGATTTGCAGATTTCAAATTAGATAGCTTTAGTCAGTTTAAGCTATTAATTCCCGTTCATCCGTAATCATGTTCCAGCATGAACTCGCAAATGCTCGTCTAGATTAAAAAATGACCACAGACAGTCAGGAAATTTTTATTTACCAAAGGGCAGACCAGACAGTTGTTTAGTTTTTAGTCTACTAAAAACTATGTCCATATAGTGTACAAGTCTGCTCTTTTTATGGGAGTTCTCATGATTATTATTCTTTACAGTTCTGTCAAGACCAGTGGAAATATAGGTATCATTTTTAATGACCATATACAAAATACTTATACTTTGCAATCTGTGAGGTTGTCTACTCTTCAGTCAGTTAAAGTTGCCTAAGACCACTGTGTTTCCGTTGTTATTTATTTATGTTTTGTTTGTTTGTTTGTTTTTTTGCTAACACCAACCCAGCCTGGTGTGAGCGGGACTCCTTCTGCTTAAGCTTCCACTCATTGCGCTGCCTCCAGTATAAAAAAGATCCCCTTTGAGAACTGAAACATATCCTTCTCCCTTCAATCCCCTCATTAACTCAACATATTGTCTGTTCTTTCAGACCCCCAAAAAATAGAAAGTGCTGAAAGCAACCCGTATGTTATCCGTGTGGGGGTAATGTGTCATTTTCAAAAGGGACACTGGGGTTGTGCGCAATTGTTGGGCTAAATGAGGCTGTAGGGAATGAACTGTTGAGTCAAGTTGAAGTATTCTAAGCTTGTCTAGGGACGCATGCAGATAGAAAACATGTTCCATGGACAAGCAATCATTCTTACGTTGTTGTTGTATAGGGTAAACATAAGTAAAATGTTATCAGTAATGTGTTTTAAGATATTCTGGAAAGGATAATTATGATAACATTATTTTCCAAATGTTTTTCCCCTAGTTTCATCAGTAGAAAGCATCGACAACAACAAAAGCCGCAATGCAAAATTTCCATTGAACATTTGATATGCTCGACACGTCGAGTCTTCTAAAAGACAGATTTGACAACAGTTTATCAACAAGGTCGAGCTTCCAATGCTGGCGAAGCATTTAATCTGCCAAGCAGTGAGAATCCTTATTCATTCAAGAGAAGTTGACATGACTGTTAAGATAAAAAGTGGACTAAAACAGTATATCGAACACTGTTGCATATTGTTTCCATCTCAACAGACAGTCATGACACTTTTCTCCCACCATATTTTCTCACAGGTTCGAGTAGTATTAGCAATACTTTGAGAAAAGTACTTGCTGATCTAAGTGCATAGGAAGAGAATAATATAGTTGATTCCAAAATATATTCCCTCCCTCATAGGGTTGCCCATACAATGTAAGTTGATGTATTGTCTCCAAAAACTGACTAATAGTCACTAGAGTAGGCTCAGTCTCTAACAACAACAGGGGGGTGGTTATTGCTGTTTTGGTTTGTTCTTTGCATTAAATGCCTAATTATTCACAGAAGATACTAATTTCTTTTTGCAAACAAAGTGGCAGCTCAAATACAAACACACCCACCCCACCAAAAGTCCCATAGGTCTCAAGAAGGCATCGAAAACGACGCCATTTGCCACACACTAACTCTTGGCTTCCTGTCCATAAGCAGACACCAACGGTGGACATCCGTCCACGCTCGGCCACAGCCATCCAGATGAACAACGCCACGCACATGCAGGAGCGCGATGAGGAATACGGCTACGAGTGTCTGGACGGGAAAGACTGTACGAGTTTCTTCTGCTGCTTTGAGGACTGCCGCTCTGGGGCGTGGCGGCACGGCCGCTTGCACATTCGCATTGCCAAAATTGACTCGTACGCACGTATCGGCTTCCCCACCGCTTTTGGTCTCTTCAACCTCGTCTACTGGGTCTCCTATCTCTATCTCTAGGAGTGCGCAACAAGCCTTATCATGCGCTCTTTTTAAGTTGTATGGGACATTTCGTCAAGAGGGACGATGCTGCCATTGTTTTTATTTGAGCATTTCCCTTATTTTCCTTCATGATTGGATCGGATTCATTGGTTTACGTGCACCAGATCTGTCGCGAATCCTGTAGCATTACACATAAGCGAGAAACAATGATTCAACTATTCTTTTCCATGATCATCTGTTCACTGTGCCAACTCCTTTGTTTTTTACTTTTTTGTGGACCATTTTTGGGGTTCTCCCCACTAAAAGTAGTAGTATTTAGACTACCAAGGTTTTTCTGGATTATGAAATGTTTCAAGGTCAATTATTGGCTTTTGTGTGCAAGCCAAATTTTCCTAAACCAGTGGTGTTCATCATGTGCGCTCTATCAAAGAACAAAATCAACATAGGGTAAGCTACCACTATAGAGGTCAAACACTAACATATGTTATTAGGGATATACATATGACGAAATTTCAAATGGGGCAACAAATCAATTTTATAAGTTCAGAATCCTGTGATTTTTCTAAACTCTTGTTTGAAAGACATTGTATTACTGAGAAACCATTGCCGAGGTCAGTGCACATGAAGCTCACCATTGCATGGTTGACATGTTGCATTCTTTGACAGCAAAGTCGTTAAAACATAACGATGAAGCCAAGCATGTTGTTTCAAGACAGGATCACTTAATCATCTGCCAAATTCTTAATACTTATTGTTTCCCCTGTCATTTTCTATAACCCATATTCTACTAAGCAGAATAATGCTGCCCTAAGCCATTGTGCTGTATAGTTGTCTAGGTCCTGCAGTTGACATGTTTTCCACTTCCTTTGACTGTATTGTAGCATACTTCATTTTTCCACAGCTGCTCCAATGGAAAATCTTTCTCCACAACCAATTAATCTATTCTGATTCATCCCTAATTCATAAGGTTTATTTTGGCTGATGAGATGGCCCTAACTAACAGTATCATTTTTATATGTGGAGACAAAAGTTATGACAACATTCATGGACAACTGTACAGATACTGTAAATATGTTACCATGGCATAGTGTGTTTATATTTATTGCATGCACCTTTCAAGGTCAGAAAAAAATGACATGCATTTCTTTTGGTGGCTACTACTAGGTATCATTCGGGGTTTAATTACACACAATTTGGGGGAAAAAGAAACTATCTTTATATCTCAGTGGAAACATCATCTGTTAAAAGCCAGCAAGCATTTCCATAATGTAGTTTCTGTATGCAAGAAATGACAAGGAAATATACTTTATATGTCTATGTGAGCTTGTCCTTCACTGCTTGACAAAAATCACAAGAAAAAACCTTGTAACTAGTCAGCATTCCAAAGTGGATGTCAGTGCAAATACAGAAAGAATATTCGTGAATCTCACATCTAAAGATCACACAAAACAAAGCTTCTTTTTTTTAAGAACAGCTGTGTAAGCCTTAGTTGAGCATCTCTGTGCATTTTATCCGAAAGTCACGAATGTTCGTTTCCTCTCTTTGCTTTGAATGGTGTTGTGTTAAAGAGGGCACAATGAAAGCTTTGTAAATGTTGTGTAATATAAAAACATACTATAGACACGGGTGTGGAAAAAAGCCGGGATCAATACTCTCACAAAAAAAAAAGTATAAATCACAGTGTAAATCACATTCCGATGTACATAAATTATGGAAAGAAAAAAAAACCTTGGGATTCTCTTTGAAAAAGGATCTATATAAATATATATTTTGTAATTTCTGCTCTTCACATTAAATCAAAATACTGTATATTTGACTTATTTAATGGCTTAGCATAATCCAAGGGTAAAAGGGTATTTATTATTTATAGTATTTATTTCATGGAAATAAGAGGTAATTTATGTTCAAAGTATTAAAAAAAATAATAATGCACTCATAAAGGGTGCATTTTTTTCCGTAAGTATGTTAACAGAGCGCAAGCTTACCTTTTCTTGTGTTCTTTCTATGTTGTAGTCAATGTTCTCACACAGGTCTGTCCAATTGTATGTTCAAATGTGACCTGGATTTGACGGAGCTTCAGCATATTGTGACTGGAGAGACAAAAAAAAAGAAAAAAAGATTAAAAAAAAGAAAAAAACATTCAAGAAAATCTAGTCATTTTCATTTATTTGAATTATTATTATTAGGCATTGGCCAATCTCCTTTCCCATTATCAGCAAGTTCCAGTTTTTATTAATTCCTCTTGGCCCACACACAATTGATAACACAGAATGTAATTGCAGAAAGTTGTATTACAATTTCATGAGGGTTTGTAGTATTGTTCCAGATAAAACATTAATTTCCCCAATCTAGAATAGAGCAATCTATATGTCACCATTCCTATTTTCCCAACTCCTAAAATGTCTTATTCCGCCAATATGGTGTCAACTTTGTTGTATTTTATCACGACTTAAACCGCGTAGTATCATTTTTACATGAATTGATCAAATGGAGAGATCCAACTGCTCTTTGTCAGTATATTATTTTTTGTTTTGTACTTACAATGAAAAAACAATGACTTGCCCAAGTCACACACACAGCACCATTAAGGTACACGACTTATTTTTATCTGTACATGTGTGTTTGTGGGGTGGGTTAAAACCAAAATGAAAACAGAACCATGCACTGCAACTATTCTAGTATTCATATTTTCCAACTGCAACCATTAATCTGTAACCTACAATGGTATGGATTTAAAAAAAACTGATATTTATTGCATATTCTACATTACATAGTTATAGCTTATTCATCAAATGTAAAGACGTGAGGATTGCAATGAAGTTTGTGCATGTTGAGTGTTTACTTTCACTTCATGAAATAGGAGCAACTCAATTTCTTTTTGTATCTTAACTGCATTTACTTTCTCATTCTTTTTTAGGAGCAAAAAATACACCACCCAATATATATTTTTTGTGTTATGTTGGAAAAATATATATATAAAAAAGAACCAAATCATTCTTTGGAATTTCAGACAAATTAGATCAAATTTTCCGGCATACATTAGTTGTTTGATTCCCATGAAATTCCTAAGTTGTATGTACAAAAAAAAAGGGAGCCCGGTGTCTGCATAGCATCCAAATGTACTTTTCGTAAGGGAATTGCACATAGCTGTGAAATTTTTCAATAAAATTGTTGCATTTAACACTGTGTATTGAAGTCATTCCAGTTGAAATCTACCAGTTGCATGAAAGTACTTTAGGCCATGGAAATATAAATTGGTACATGGATTAACTCAATTTGGTTAAGTTGTCAAAATAGTAGTATCTATACCATTTAATCACAGTCAACTTAAAGCATATGAAAAAAGTGACCCTTTTATTTTCATCTGAAACCCAAGTCAATGTCATGTAAAAATGTTGATGTACGTGTTTAGAATAAATTCGCTGTACAAACTTATAACTAACTGCACTGAAATCTCCACCTCAGTCCATCAATACATGACAAGTTTCATTAGAGCTGACATTTATTAACAGTTTGAACCGTCGACTTGATGACGCACATGTTCAAATGTCACCCGTAAAATAATTTGACCTTCCTCAGATATGAAGGATGGTGCACGTGTTGTTTACAACTTAAATTAATATTCTTGCTGTATGAATTCAAGCGTAAACAGCTTCTTCATAATCCGCTGTGGCTCAGTAACACTTAAGGTCTAGGTTGCTTAGTTCTTCTTTTAGCCAAAGACGCGACATGAACACGGATTAATTACCGCGGCTTAAAAGTCAAGAAGCACCAATAAGCAATCGCTCCCGGCCGTTGATGAATAGGATGCTTATTGCACTGGGGCCACTGTGCTAGTACATAAACACGATGCAAAACATGGTACATTAGCATCCTCCCCTAGAGTCTCGCAAGAGGCCTAAACATTGCTCGAATGACCATAATCCTTAACATACCCTCGCCTTAAAAATCAATGAAGAACAATACAGTGACCTGTATTTATACTCTTAATATGCAGCATGTCCCCCTGAGAATGCAGTACAATGTGTGCTCAGTATATGTTCAATTTATAACGCATTATGTCCAAAAAAGATTTAACCACCAAATGTATCTTTTCCCATACCCTCCATTTGAAGTCAATTTTGCATATGCACTCATTTTCAATAGAATTTGAATTTATTTATTTTTTATAAACCATTTAAAATAGCTTGAACTAGTGATACATTTTGACGGCTCATATATGCAGATTAGAATCATCTATTAGCATTTTGAGTTGTATAGAGATAATATATATACTATATTGTCCAGTCACTCCCAGGTGTTGTCATTGCCAAATGCTGTTAACACATACTTTTTTTTAATATTGCACTCCAACATGAGCTGGCAGTGAATACAATAACAATAGCACTTTCAATAGTTTCTTCTATGTACACCAAGTAAAAAGCTCAATTATTTGGTTCATTTCTAAGTCAAGGTACCAAAGTAAGAAACAGATAAAAGTCATTACCATGCAGCATATGTAAATAACATGATGGTGAACCTTCTGGCTGATGAACCCCCGCCCCCACCCCCAGGGAGTAGGGGCAGCTGCCAATGAAGCTATGTGGTTATTACACAATACATTTGCACGTGCACATTCACCATGCAGTGTGGCTTCAAAGCCATTCATCAGCAGTGGAACATGCTCTAAGTAAGTCAAGCATTTATTATACATAATTACTGCACGTGGCTCCCTTTTTCTTTTTAACCTCTTTTTGAGCCTTTCATCACAAAAATAACCCACGTTGTGTCACAACAATGATATAAAAGATGACATTGTTATGAAAAAAAAAGGAAATGTTAACTCTCAAGTGCCATTCCAGCCTTTGATTTTTCGTAGCAGAACTGCAAGATTGCCACTTGTAAAGGCATTTTTCTCTCCAGCATCAATTTGAGGAGCAACATCAGGTTTCTCCAATAAGGATGTGTTGCATACTACTACCAAAATTACTACCACTACAACCACTGTCATGAGGCCACTGCTACCAAAACTACTACTACTACCACTACTACTACCACTACAACCACTGTCATGAGGCCACTGCTACCAAAACTACTACTACTACCACTACTACTACCACTACAACCACTGTCATGAGGCCACTGCTACCAAAACTACTACTACTACCACTACTACCACTGTCATGAGGCCACTGCTACCAAAACTACTACTACTACTACCACTACTACTACCACTACTACCACTGTCATGAGGCCACTGTTACCAAAACTACTACTACTACCACTGTCATGAGGCCACTGCTACCTAAACTGCAACTACCACTACTACCACACACTACTAAAACTATAGGAACCAGTAATTTAGTACACTTTTTACAAAATCTTTCAACAGTACATCATAGATGAATGGCTCACTTGCCTGGACCAATTTTCCCTAGGCCTTCAGGTATGTGTCACAGATGTAGATTGCTTTGAACACAGTTGACTAATTAAGATTTTTTCCACCCCATTTCCCCTGACCGATGAAAGCAACCAAACATTCATTCTGCCATCATATAAATATGATGGACATTTTTTTACAATAAGAAAGGCAAATTATCTACAGCAATTTTTTGCAGGAGATGACATCGGTGAAGAATAGATGTCGTTAAAACTCAGTAAAAAGACATTAAAGTAAAATATAGTGGTCTTTATGGCTGCCAGCGGACCTGTCAGATGTCATTTACGCTTTGCTACAGTGATTACTTTGGAAAGATTGGTTGCCGTGAGGCAAGGGGAAAAAAGTTTTTTAACGACCCCTTAGGGAATCACGGATGTCTGCAATGCATTTTATTTTTTGCATGGGGTATTAGCATGCACGAGAAAGGGGGAAAAAAACGATTTTAATCTCTCAAAGATTTGCTTCTTCACGGTGAAATTAGTGGACGCTTTGGGTGATTCCACAGATTAGTCAGATGTGATAAGAAGCATTCTTTATTTAGAAAGTGCTTTGCATCTAAAAAAAAATCCAGATGACGCAAGTGTTCATGATAATGCGAGTTATTGAGCCAATGAGTGTCCGCCATTTATCTTATTTAGACTGTCATGAGCCATCATGGGTTGGGCAAGTGGTACATTTATATGCACGGTTGCATTTGATGGACATAAACTTTAAACTGCACCACTTGCCTCATTGCTTCCAGCACAATAGGGACACTCATCAATCCAAATTGCTGGAACTTGATGTTCCCTTAGAGATCTTTAAACACTGAGCCAATCATTCAAACACTTGAACTGATCATTATCTGAAGTAACTTTTATTTTAAGTGAAAATTCAATGTAAATAATGTAATAGGATTTTTGACTTGACTGTAGTCTGTCACTAACTTTGTTATATTGATATATTGTCCGACTCCCGGAGTATCCATCTACGTGCAAACACTTGAGGGGTGTTAGTTTACGAGCTACTTTTAGATCACACATGAGCACATTTCCCTTGACACTTGTGCTCCCTCTCTGTCGCTCTCTCTTTCCACATCAGCGCCTCTGCCCGGTCTCCCCGAGGTGACTCCCACAGTAGCAGACATGTCTCGTTGGAACAGTCGATCCTAACTTCCCACCATGGGCTGTAGGCCTAACGCTTGCATGAGTTGTTGCCTTGAATGTCCGCTACCCTCAGGTCGTGATGACTCACCCAAAGACACAGTTGAATAACTAACAGCGACAGAATATATAGCACGTTTGAGCATATAGGCTTGGATTTTCCCGTGCGCGTAAGAGAGACAAGTCAAGCAGCTGCGCATTGACTCTCCGATCAACTTAAGCAGGGTCGGCTCACCCCGATTAAACATTAAATCATAATTTGGACACGATAATAGCGACTGAAACTCGAAACTGTGCCGAAGTATTAAAATGTATGATAGTGTAGACACGTCTGGCTGGCATGCGTAGTATTACTATTTAAAATTTGGGACAGCACACCACTAGAAACAGCTCTGGGAAAGGCCAGTGACAAGTCAAATGTCAGTCTCATTCAAAAATGCAAGGAAATGTCAAGTTCAGAAAAATGTTGTTCATCAGCCATTGGTTTATTCAAATGCTCTAAAATGAGATAAGACGATAAACTATGCTAATTTTGTTTTGGCTCATATCACAAATGGCAAATCTCCATCCATACCATCCCTTAATTGTGATTGCACCTATTGTTATGTTTTTGCACCTGCCTTTCAGTTGCATTATTTAGAAACGCAAAATTAGCCATCACATTCAATCTGTTTTTGGACACTGTGTGCACTAAAATGAAGCTAATGCTTTAGGGGTAAAATCTCATTATACGCTGAAATGGTGCTTCTATTTTAGTGATAGGGATTTTGGGTATGTCAGAAATGATGTTGATTTTAATGTGGATTAAATTAGTGATGTCCCATTCAGACACTATTTTTGGAGTATCAGACGGTATTATATTTGTCACAAGATTAGATTCGATCCAGTAGCTGGGTGTTTTCACACCCATGATGCTTTTCAGCTGCTGTAAATTAAACCAGTAGGTGAATTTCGGACTTCTCTTTAGAAACTATTTATAGGAAGAGTGTACTATTTGTAAACAGAACATCCGGTGAAGCGGAAACACCAGGGCGCATCTTAATAGCAAGGGTATGATTTGTCATTTTTTTAGTTACATTTATCTTTGCAGTCTTAAAAATATGTGCATCAGATCTGATCAGTACCAGCAAAACATATGGGGAATCAGTGCCAGGACTTCCCTATATAGAATAATTGTAAGTCCAAAAGTGATCTACATTCCATTCATTCACATTGCATAGACTTTCCCTAAAGACTTCATTAAATGACTGCCTTTTCCTCCCCATCCGATGACAGAGTAAACTCTGCTGTGAGGCTTCTTCTCAGTTGTATGATCTTAAAGCAACTCCTCAGGCAAAAAGTTCAAGATGCAGCCCCTCACGCTTCCCAACACCCTGGTCGACTCCATTCAGTGCAACAGAGCAACAGCTTTGCTCCGAGCATCTCTAATGAGCTTCATGCTTGGTTGAGCCCCCTTTTTCCCCAGTAGCCCATTTTACCTTTCCCAAAGAGCTTCAACAGTGAAATTGGGCAAAAATAAATAAATAAACAAGACAAAGATGAAAAAAATGATTTTGGAGATCATGAGGTTCTAGCCAGGATTTTGGGATTTTGGGATTTTCCTGTCAATGCCTTGAGACATGTTAATAAACGAATACCAGGTATTGACAAATAGGCATGGGCTAGTTTAAGAGAATGTCCAGTGTCATGGCATTGATTCATGATAAAATCCTCTGAACTCTTTGAATAACAATACTAAGGCTCTTTTGTTACTAATAGGGAATTTGTTCCATATAATTGGACTATGTAGAAAATTAAGCCATATATAATACTAATTTATTAAAAGGGGGCAAAGAAATTGCCAACAAGGGTGATTGGTTGAACAGCGTTAACAAGCATGCATGAGCATGACAATGAAAAAGCAAAAAAAAAAAAAAAAGGCGTGGGCGGCTGGGGGAATAAGATAAAAATAAGTTTGATGAAAATGGAACAAGCCAGCTGTTAAAGCATGTTTTGTCATGCACAAAGCAAAAAAGCATTAGAGTTCAGTTGCTATTTGCACTTGCTTGAAACAAACCAAATGAATATTACATCCAACATTATGTAAGAGAGGATGGCATAATCCCGGTGATAGATGGCAGATAGAATATTGACTTGCTTGCCTTTTATCCCAATTCTTGATTTTCCATACAAGACAAACAATTGATATTCATTTTTAAGCATCTGTGGAGAGTAAATTGATTGCAGTCTTTTTGCTTAAATGAAAAACATCACAATTACGTATAGTTGTTTATGGCATTAAGACCAAAGCTCTGTCAATGCATGAATGTTATAAGTCACTTCTCTAATTTGCAGCTCAATCTTAATTGCAAAATTCCATTTGACATCATAACTTTTCAAGTTTCCACAAAAAAGGAAAATAAAGTTTGTGAACTTGTTGCCGAGCATATAGAAAAACACACACCACCTGCCACAGCCTAAAGCCAAAACCAAGGAGCATAGAGTGCTGCTGTTCACTGAGCTGTCAAGAACGTTACTTCATCCAGCAGATGTGGAAAAAGCGCATGTGCACTTAGATGCTGTGGGTTTTAGTTGTAATTCGCAGCTAGAAAGTAAAACGAAAAAGAACTTGACATTGATTGAATGGCTATTGTGTCAAGCCAACAGTCAAACAACGAGGTCTTCTTTTGTACATTGAGTGTTGGCCCCCATTTTATCTGTTCATCTGACACGTTACCCTTCCTCACCTCATCAACAGCTCTCTTATCGAACCAGTATTCTCCATTTTCTCTTTTTCCAGCACCATTCCCACTGCGGAATGGAATTCAGTCGACACAATTTAATCAAGAAGAACTCAATCCATGGAGGAGCTTTTATCGTAGTGGTCATTATATCCAATGCTTCTAATCTAAATCAGGGGATGTATCCGAGGTATGTACAGATAGTGGCAAGAGTTAGTTTGAAAGAGAAAGACTCCAACCTCTTTCAAATATGGAGCGGAAATTTAATTTTACAACATTTTGCCTTACACTCTACCTATACATTGCATTACTACTAAGTAAATATTAATATATATTTCCATTGCACTTTCCCCAAAGCTGGATCACACACAATACATGAAGCTATTTCAAGGAACATACTATGAACAACCATTGATTTTACTTGTAGAAACCTAATGCTGAATTATTAACAAGACGCATGTACTGGCACTAAGACTCAAACTGTTGCATTAAAGATGTTTTTAAAACCACTCTGTGATGGCCTTAGGAGTCAACCCTTCCAACTAGAAAAAAAAGCTAGCTTACATGGCAAGTGGGGGTAGGATTTTGTAAAAATAATAGAGTAGAAATCAGAGGAATATCCAAGAACCTCCATTGAACACGATACTGCCAAGTTATGAGGGATTTTTACTAAAAACACATCTGGACAACTCAGATTGCTGTGATGTATGAAGATTAAACTATTAACGTAAAATATTTCATCACAATTCATACACCCTATTATCCATAAACAGAATATCATACAGTCAAGGTTAACACATGGATGGAATTGTGGCTTTTACTGTAACACTCCAGATGGTAAGTGATCGTATTTTCGTTCAGGAGTCTTTTTAGTGGCTTACAGTACCAGAGGGAACAAATCCCAATTAAAAGATCCTTTATTAGAAAAGGGGACAACTCAAAGTATCCTACATCCCTATTGATCTGTTGATGCTAAGGGTTGGGAAGTGTGACCTTTTCTTATCTGGGCAAAACAGACTTTTACAGACCGTTTAAACACACACATACACACAAAGACTTCCCTACCATCACATACTGAATCACATGACTTTATATACTAACCACAGTTTGGCTTATATTCAGAGTTTCTTTAGGATGAGTCATCAGCCAAAATCTTTTTTTGAACTAATTAGGTTGCACTATTTACCACGTGGAATTGGCTATGAATCCTCTCAAAGATTCTCTCTATTGTTTCATTGGATCATACCCAAAGCGCAAGCTGTAAATATTCTACTTATAAGAGCTAATTAATCTAAGAATACCATCAGCACCGCAACATTTCTCAAGAATAATTTGCAATAGAAACACAAGCTTCAGATAAAAATTGCTGCTGCTATTTTCGACACCAGAGAAAAGTTCCTAACGACATTCACTGGCGGAGTAGCAGAAAAAAACATTTCCCTTATTCGTCAACGTCTGAGACTTTGACGGATGGAACCACCGAACAACGGATCACAATGCTTTTAATTTCCCGTGACTGCAGTGAAAGGTAGAGGTAAAACGATCTGATGACAAATCAGCCTGATAGCATAGTTCTCCCACGACCTATCATGGGCATTTCTGTGACTGGTGTCAGGGGGCACGAGCCGTTGACAGCCCACCGCCAATTACGGTGGCCCTAAGCAGACAACGAATAGGGTCGCGCTCCACCATGCTAATAAAAGTTCTAATTAATTCAGACACACCGTATCGCTGACACCATCGGAATTCTGAGCTTTAATGTCCACTGGTGGAGACCAACGTCCCACTAGACTTACTAGGATTGGGTGGGCACAGTCATAGAAACAAGGCACTTTTTTGTAATATGTAGATGAAGCACAGATCTAGACAATGCTTGGCCTTTCTATTTTTGTGCATTTGAAATATGTTCAACGCTAATTATTACAATGTAGGATGGGTAAAGGGCACCAAAGCATGCCGGGTTAAAACATTCCTGACAAGTTGTACTTCATTTCATCCATCGCTAAAACAAAGCATACATACAATTAAACTCTACAGTACATACACAGAACCACTGAGATCATGTAATGTAACCATGTAATCATAACTATAACACTCCATTAGATATTTCATGATAATTACTTTCCCTGCTATGGAGTCTTGCCAACTGCTTCCCACATTTCTCAAGAGAATCCAACAAGCCCCTGGAGAATTGAAGGGTTGACTTGGCCGGGACTATTCACCTGTTGTGTGTGCATTGGTGACAAAAGCAATCTATCAACAGCCCCAGGGGGAACTCAAGACTGTTGGAAAAATGAGTAGCTAACAACATCAGTGTTCTCGTATAACAACAATCTCTGAATTCATTTTGCAATTGACAAATATAATACTAAAGCAAATATCTGACAAGGAAAAGAACCCATTGAGAGATTGGTGTATTGAGATTACAGTGTATGCATTTATGCTTCTTAACATAATGATTATATTCTTAACATCCTTTCTAACCTGCAAAAGTAACTGCAAACATGATGGAAGTATGGCTTTTTTTTCCTTTTTTAAATGTGTAAGTTTACTGCACCCCCTCCCCCCCCCCCCCCAAAATGTATATATACACCATAGAAATGCAATGAACTAGACAATGTCACTGAAGTTGTGCAGCAACAACAAAAGGGTAGCCATAAACACTCCCTGAAAGGAGAAGCATTTATTTGGATTTGGACAAGACAAAGATGTTTCACACTTTAGAGGCATTGATAACTAGTAGCCATAGGAAATGTCCTGAAGGGAGGTATTAAAGGGATGAGATAGCTTCCACTGCAAATCACTGGCTATTCCTTTTCCCTGTTCATTACAATTCAGCTCACTCTCCAGTTCACGATGACAACTCTCCATGGGTTGAATTGCTTTGCTGTGTTGTGTTAAAATAGGATGATTGTTTCGATATCTCAATATGATGGAATACCCTACATGTTACATGATTTTAGCCCATTATTACACGTCTATTTAACTAAAAAATTGCCCCTCTTGCAATCTCTTCGACTGAAATCCTAAAAGCTCACAGCTCCAAAAGACCACAGGGATCAGCCCGGTGTGTAATCCTGCCAGGGAAGGCAATTTATCAGGTGATATTGCCTGTGTGTAGAGTAGGGGCCCTTGAGCCCTTCTCTTGGAACGCACTGCTGGGGTTGGACCATCGGTAGAGTGTGAGGGAGGTCTACTCCCTGATCTGTGGCCTACCACATTCAATCTTTGCAGAAATCCCTGAGCTTCAATGAGCAGAGCAGCCTGGAGAGTCTAATGAAGGCCTACTGCAGCAAAGCAACATGTTTATCTGCGTCACTGTATGTCATCTTAAAGATTGTTTAGTGGATTGATAACTCGGCCTGTTTTAGGGATGTCTTCAAATATTGCCTTGCCTGCTGAACACAGATGGGAACAGTCTAATAGGACTTTTTTCCCCAGTTCCATTCTGTATGAGGTCTTGTTTGTGTTAGGTAGGTGTCTACTTCTAGAGTAGATTGTTGTTAAATCTATAAAAGTGAGAAAAGTGGATCTACATTTAAATTATTAAGACTATGGTTTGATTCACACTTGCATCAAACATGAAGTAGGCAGTACGCAACATTTGGGCTGGTAGGAGAGTCAATGTCGTTAATTATGAGGACATAATACTCATACAACGTCAGATACGTGCACTAACAGCTTATTTATGTCCTTTGTCACTTTCTAATTGACTTGCAGTGCTAATGATGCATAGTAGTTGGTTGTATTGCCACAAATCCCAATAGCCAAGCTTTTGAGGCTTTCGAAACTTTAAAATGGTTTTATTTGAAAATATTTCTCTCTCCCCTGTCATCTTATTATCTTCACTTCCAAGGGCCAAAGTACATGTTCAAGAATGTCTGAAATGTGAAGATTTTTTAGAACTGTCAGATATTCCCCTGTCCAAAGCTATAATATCACCGTGACACATGGAAATAAGGTCATTTATTCCCTGTGGGTCAGTCCTTATCCATCTATAGCATTCCACCTCCGAAGGAGATGTGAAGACTGGAGTGAGTCTGGAGAAGATTACTAATGGGGGCTACTGATTAACTGAAAGATAAGGCTTGTAATATTGATGTAATAGAACCCTCTTTCAGTCAGAGATAAAGGTAATTTTCCCTATACATTTTTGTAATGTGTCAAAGCAAATATTTAGTCTAACAAAAGTTTACTAGGTGGCCTACATAAAACAAAATACCAGTATTTGAGTCATTGTTTCCCTTTCAAAGGCATTTTCAGTTGATATCTTATCATTTCTGCTTTTTCATACGTTGTTTATTCTGTATGTCATTAGACTGATTGTATTCAGAAAACGCTTGTGTTATTCTCAGCAATCACATTTTGCCCCACGAGTGCTTGCTATTCAAACGACAATATAACCAAGCCACATGCTCACGTCATTTTGCTTTGAAATCTTCAGCAGCGGAATGCGTGAAGTGAGTCTTTTTAAAAAGAGGTGAAAAAGCCAAGGTTCCCACCAGATATGTTTTTTTCTCCCTCAGCCCCCGAGCCATTGCACAGGATTATTTATCAGAATTGTATTAAACATAATGGAATATTTATATGATTTTTTACCTCCGAGGGTGCAGTTTAAGCTGACCAAAAAGCAATATATCTGGGGGAGCTTTGCGCCACTAATGAAGGTTACCATGTCCCTAATGCATGTTTGACAAGTAAAGGGATCAATAATCTTACTTGGACATGCCTGCTTTTATTATTCTCGTCCATACTAAAGGAAAAAAGCATGAAAGCTAAACCAAGAATAAGACGGAACATAAATTAGGAGTGTAGGAGATGAAAATGTGTGCAAGAAAATGAGTGGGTAAGTAATGAGAACACGAGAGTATGACAGAACCTGGACCAATTTCTTGCATCTGTTGCCTGTTGTTTGCTTTGCTTTGTTATTTTTTTATGGTTCTTGACTTGGAATAAATTGTCAACATTATGACAAGTGTTCGTTAGAGCTTCTCTTCAAATGATCAAAGGAAAGGTGCAGGATTAGGCTAAGAGTTCAATTGCTTATGCTTACTAACACGAGGAAAGACAAGAGGATGTCCTGCTCCCAACAGCTTTAAAAATGTAGTTTTCCAACATGTATTTGTTTATAATTACCTTGCTATTCCCATTAGAATCTTTTACTAGTTCTCGCTCATTTCGGCTGCCTTGTGAAAAATGAAGATATACATTAAGATATATTGATTAGGAGAGACAAAAAAAAAAACAATTTTGTGTTTGACCAGGTCATTTTGGGGTTGTTGCTTCACCTTTAAGTCTGTGAGGCATCGGCCCCTGGGACTGTGACACATGCAGTCTTCCTCAAAGGCCACAAACAGGTGAAGAGACTTATAATTTGACTTCCGCCACAGGCTGCAGTCAGTCTACTGCCATCTAGGTCCCTGCATGCATGCAGATAAACACACAAGCATCCTTAACGTGCTCACAGACCCCTGAAATGAATCATGGCGCAGCGTGAAAGGACAAAGTGTCCTTCAGGTGCGGGTCTGTCTGGCACGGCGGAAATAAAGGGGAGAACAACATCTCGCTTCACTTTTAAGTCTAATCAAAATCGGTGAACCATCTTTAACACCCCTATAGTGAATGGGTCAAGCATTTAGTCTCAACTTCCGACCCACCTAACAATGTTGCAAGATGCATTACAGCGTTCCTCACTTATCATATGCAATCACCCAAAAGGAGAGAATCACTAAAAACCAGAATCTGCATTTTTGTTGGTTAGAATTTGGTCTTGACAGAACGAAAAAGTGTCTTCAACCCTTACCAATTCTCGCTACAGATACTAAGTGAGGGAATGACTATGAAACGTTTAAAATGCAACCCATTTACCAATGAATAGTTTATCTACGCTAAAGCAGGCTGACAAAACTCACAGAACAATTAGTACTCATGGAAGCACAGCCTGCTGCTGACTCAGTGAAAGCGTTGATCCAACATACCTGCCAGAACGCGATCAATGCACCTTGGAACTACTGGAAATGTTAATCTTGATAGAAATCTAATAAGCCCCAAGTTGAGTCCTGAAATAGAGGAAAAACTGGAATTTTTACTCCTATGTGGAGCATAAATCTGGGACTAACATCAAAATAGGCTTGACTGAATCTATTTGGAGTTGAAGAGTCTGACCACCTATGCTCTATGCAATAAATTCTCAATAACTGATGCACCGTCATGCTGCCTTTTCACACAAGCTGCAGCGACGCATTTGAAAATGCTTTAGAAAGGATGAACCTTATTGAGAAATGGCTAGACATGAGACAAGAGCTTGGAAAAGCTCAGCTTTTTTTTAAGATAATGTGAGAAAGTATCATCCTGCTTTTCCAATAATTTGCTGGTTTGTCTACAAAAGATACAACGCTTGAAATTTTCTTAGCAGCAGACAAAATGTTGGTGAGCTATGAGGCGAAGCTCGCCTCCCAAGACAAAAAGTGGACGTGGGGGGGAGCAATGGGAGGAGAGGAAGCTGACAGCCTCGAAATAAATGACTGTACTTCAAAACACCTCACATCTTCCATATCCCTCAAGACTAGCCAGCAACAAAACAAGCAAGCAGTTGAACAAAAACACAGCACGCCTCACTGCCGATGCTGTTCATTAACAGCTTGCTTGTGCTTTTTGGGGACCCTCCACCTCAAGGCTACATCTGATTCCTCCCACCATCGTGAGGAGAGGAAAATAAGCCTTATGTCAAGGGGACAGGGATGACATCCATTAGTTTCAATTTGGGGTAACAAGCCAGCTGCTGTTGCAAATCCTTAAACTCAGACAAACCTTACAGGATAATGAAATGCTGACTCAAGACAGAGAGGCCCAATTAGTACAACACTCAAGTCACCAACAACAACTATTTCAAATCAATGCTGCTTTCAGGCAGAAAGGGCCAATTCTGTAATACATGTTTACATTTATACATTTGACAATTTCTGTCAATTGAAATGCGGTAAAAAAAAAAAATCCATAAGCAGAAGATGGTGGAGTGTTCAAAAACATCAGTTTTTAAAAAGCTATTTTCTGACATATTCTCTCCTCCACAAACAGAAATAGGAAATAGGACAATTGCGGAAATAAACTTTGTATTTTAATAAATAAAATACTATTTGGGGTCTCATCAGGAAAATATGGCACTGACAGATCATAGGCTATTCAAATATTCATTAAGTGTAGCTTAATGAATTATTAAGCCCTGCCAATGACAGTTATAGGCATCAAATTGATTTCAATAGTAAAGGCTGGCATTGATATATTATGTTTGAAAGCGATAGAAGTCCAATCCAGTTCTACTGGGAGGTCTGAATGTGGCAATTCAATGAGTTAAAGGGAAGTGTTCTTCACATAAGTTAAATTTATAGAGATATATTCAAGAAAAATAAGGCCTACATATAAAAAAAATGCCCTTTACCAATTAAATTCCTTCTTGTTAAAGAAAAAACTGTGGCGGTCCAATGATAATGGCACACGAGGATCATTCTTTTTGGGAAATGCTATCTACAAAGTATTAACCATAGTGCCAATATCTGAGCAAACACAGAAGGTAAAGTGCAACGCAATGCTTGCTCACTGCTGATCGATGTACTGCTGGAAGCCTCAAGAGAGAGTGCCTTCCAGATGGTTGGAGACAAAGGTGGCAAAACAAATAGGGACGGCCCAAGAGGCTCTTAGGGAAGCACCGCGGCGTCGCTCGTCATCTGCCAGACGACGAGCAACTTTCTCGTCACCTCTTTTCACTTCATCAGTTTGAGATGACCCCAAAAAGTTGACAGCATTGAGGAGATGGGAATTGCCGCTTGTAGTTGTCAAGGTTACGATCATGTTAACAAGTGACTCTATTAAAGTAAAAGGGGAAGGTGTGCAAGTCTTATCTTATGCTTTCATGCATGAAAAAAAATGAAAACCAACGTATCAATATTGATTCACATGTATTTTACAGTGAAAGAACAGGAGCTATTTTTTTTTTTATTGACAACCGCAAAGAGGCAACAAAATCCATCTCTTAAAGTAAAGTAGTATATGGTAAGTCCGTAAAGAAAATTACAGTTTAAAATATTGATTTATACAACTGTAAACATTTTCAGTGGGGGGTGGATTAATTCACGCCAAGTACTCACAAATGAAGGTTTTTCTTTTGATTGTATTTAATCTTTAAGTAGCAAGGTAAAGCAATTGAAATCCGGTTTGCAATGGCAACCTGGCTTTTAAGAAGCTTTTCTTGAGCAAAACACTTCATTTACTGCCATTCCCTTTTTTTGATGGGTAAATAATTACAAGCAATTAACAGAGAAGAACCTTTCATGCAAATCATCAAATGGTTGATGTATTTTCTTTTGTGTAGATTAATGAGTCCACTATTCACATCTTTCAGGTGCACAGATCTTTTTTGAAAGTGTCTTCCGGCATACTTTTTATAGAATTGACAGGCGGCAATGATGTGCTTTTGACTAATTGGTTTCCTTGCAAAGATGAGGAAGAAAGAAAATGGGGTGGGATAGGCTGAACAGGGAAGGGATGTTGTTACTCTGTTGCCAAAATAGAACGTTAAGCTCCACGTTTGCAAAACAGAAAACAGATTCCCTCTCCTGGGTTATCCTGGTGCACATCGATATTTCTTAATGTTTATATTTTTTCGAACTCTAAATCGAATCTATCTCAAACCTTTTTATATTAGAACAATCTGAATTCAGTTAGTTTTTTTTTCATATTGAATATAATAGATACACATCCATCTACAAAGAATATATACTCATCCATAGTGGCTTTCTTTTCGTTTAATTTAATAGCAAAGAAAATACACTCCATGTGTATACTGCTGTATATGGATTTTCAAAGAAGTGTCATTTTTTGATGAATGTAAAACAGAGCTTTTATCATCCCCGTGGCTCTCAAGAATAAACTGGCATTGAACTTTTAGATACATTATGAACCAGAGAGGGCTGTCATATTGTCTGGCAAAGGCAACGCAAATAACTTGATGGGATGTGCGTGCACAAAGAATCTGAACAAACTACTAAATTAAATCACTGCATGGCACTTTGAGAACATTTCCATGTTGACTCCAGGTATATACATTGTGCTATTGGAGAGGTTCCTGTCTAAAAAGGTTATCTATTGAGGGTGAGAGTTGGTCTGTTGATATAGAAAATCCTGAAAGTACTACATATTAAGTTGTATGATTTTTAAAGTGCTGCTTTAGAGATTGTTCTTCAGAGGGGAAAAAAAGCTTAATGCGATGTTTGATCTATAGACAGTGTTTACTCATTGTCATTGATTTAACTTTTGATTTTTGTTTATTTTATCTTCAATAGCAGGAACTAAGATGACAAAAAATCTAATCTGTTAAAAAGGTCATAGGTTACTATTGTTCTTATTAGCTTTTGACTTGTGTGCTGACAGCTATTTTGCTTTGCTGTCACTAAGGGTGACCTCAAGAACTAAAAATATAAGTTTCTTGTCACATATATCACAAAATCTTAGAAAACAGAGAAATGAGCAGATCAGCTTTGACGTGACAACAGGCATACTTTAAATTCCCCACTATTTTGGAGACCTTGATATACTTGAAGATAGCAGATAAATTGAAACTGTGATGAAGGTCCAAGTACATTTAGGCTCGATGATGAAGATCCATGTTGCCATGCCATTCCATGATATAATATTGACTCGGTCATTACTTAAACAATTAACAATTTACAAAATAGAATGATATTTATGATGATTATTCATGAACACCACTGATGACTGATCTTTCTGTAATAGCCTGAATCTTTAAGAAATTCCTCACAAATAGGCACAAATTCACACTTCACTCTGAACTCTTCTGTCTTCTGTAGACAGACAATTATTTGAGCTGGAATCAACAGTATAATAAAAACACAAATGCATCTTCACTCTCTGCTGGTGGCAGCGCCACATTCCAATTTGCCTCCATATTTTCAAGTACTGTGAGCGCATTTTCATTCCCTTCAAACCGTGTAAGCAACTTTCAAGTTTCTTGGTTCACCAGGCTCATGTGTAGATGACAAAGTACGATGCTTTCCATGTGTACACATTATTCCATTTTTCCAAATGCATTCAAAGGTGTTTCTTTGCTTTTTAAAGTTCAATACAATCATCCAACTTTGACTTTAACTATGGTGGGCAGAGTAATGTATTAATAATTCATCTGGAATCATCATTCTTATTGCCTCTGTAGGGAATTTGCATATATATTAGATTATCTTTAGATTATCAACATGCCATGCATAATATATGAGTAAAGAGAGTGCTGAGTATTACGTGATACTGAGCAGAAAAAGAAATTAGGACGACTCTTAATAAAGAAATATGTTGACTTTAAGCCTTTCTGTAGGACCTGTTTAGGTTTCATAAAATCAATTTTGCTGATAGGAATACAAGACATTGTATAAATATGAAATGGAAACTAAAAAGGGCAAATGGGCAGGTTGAGGGAAATATATATCTAAAGACATTAAGTAGATAAGGACAGCATTTAAAAAATAAATAATAAAAACCTGATGTTCCTGGACTTTCCTAATCCTGAAAGTTTATGAGACACTATTAATGCAATAGGTCATCCCAAATTAAACTGTGAATTAACACCCATTTCACTAATAAAGCATTTGGACCTTTGTTAACTTATGATGGCCCTGGAAGACCACTGAACTTGCTCTTCTATAAGTAAATTGGCAAAATATTAGGATATTTTAAGCAGGAATTGTTATTTTTTTAGTTATTAATAGAGAATATAAAAGAGAAAACCTCTTTTTATGTTAGTTTATGGTATTTGCAACCCCAAGTTTGTTGAATAATGGTCCTGTTGTGGTTTTAACAATGGGACAATGGCAAGCAGCTATGACAAGTGTGGATACAGACACACAATAGCTTAGAGAAATCCCACATTGATGTTGTAAAGTTCCATTTGCTTTCTATCAGAGTGACGCATCCACACCCTAAATTTTCTTGTCTCTTTCAAGATCATCTCCTCTACAAGCAAGGTTCATTGAGAGAGTGTGACAGCGCATCAGCAAATATCAAATCCTACGTGTGCTTGTATCCCTCTCCCAGAGTCTGTCGACCATGACAGAAAGAAATCAAACAGCAGAGTGGACGCCACATTTGCTCCATTCGTCCATCACACACACACACGGCTGCACTTTCACCTCAAGTCATCACAGTCTCTTTTACCATGCATTGGCTCACATGTGCCACTGTGATGCCCGTGTTCTGGTTCCTGTTACATACAGGCTAAGAGCACAAACGTGACAGCCGCCATTGTGTCCTATTGTATGAAAAGCTGCAAATGTCAGAAAGACTGCTGCTCTATGACAATGAGTTAAGTACCCACTGGGGAAGATAAGTCATACTCTGTTATCTTTTTTCATAACTGTATGAATGGCGAAGACTTAGAATGGTTTGGATGGGGTCAACGTTAAAGTGGCTCTTGTGAGAACTGGTAACGTATTTATATCAGAATCATAGTGAATTATATTGCTCGTTATTGAAGGCGAGGGGGAAAATGGTCCGTTTATCTTTGTGTCATAAAAAAATCAACACATTATAATGTACGGTGTCCTTTTAAAATGCTATATGTACATATTTATCCTATGTAGACTAAATGAGGAACCTCAAGCTAGGTGAGCGAGCTATAGACCAAGTGCAATAGTAATTAGTTCATTAAAAGCTCTAGTTACTGCACGCTTATGATGGAGTTGCACCGTCGTTTATCAACGAGTCCAGCTGCTCCACGAGTGGGGGCACAAGCATATTTTAACCTCACTCGCGGTCGTTCTGTGAACCTCATCAAACCAATTAGAAGCACTCTTAATGTTCAGTGGCCTCATATTGTGCCTTTCGTTTTGATGTATTGGGAATGCCCAAATGCACCTTAAAAGTAAAATTTCAGATTTCTGCCACCAAAATTTTGTTGCATCTTTAGTAATTATGGAAAATCATCACACCAAGGCATTGTTTCTCATGCCTTTATATGCCACAATACTCAAACTACTTTAAATTATTATGCATGGCAAATCAAAATTGCCTTAAGATGAGCATTTATGCATTTTATGGATGCTGCCCAAGGGTACAACGTGTTCATTGGATAAGAACGTGAATGGCCGCAGTGTCACCATCAGCAGGCTGAAGCTTTTCCATCATGCTCTGGCTGACCTCCTGTCACATGAAGAGGCATCTATCGAGGCATAAGGGCCTTGTTATTTTCCCAGCAGGCACCTCATTAGAGTCCCCGTGACCTTTTACAATTGAACAGACCATCGGTCGCTTGGCGCTTTGAATACAGATAACTATTCCGCTGCTTTTTCTTTTAACCTAATGACAGACAAACGAGCTTGTTTTTCAGGGCTGCCAATGTTTTGCTGTATCTTTAAAAGATTGTGGAATAAATAATACAACAAGGACAATAGTCTGACTATAGACTGTAGGAAATATAGCTCTTTAGGAAGTGCTTTTTGGAAACAATGTTAACCTTGCGGTGAGAATAGAGCTACTGTGACAATTGATCTTTTGCAAATCAAGAACAGCTGAATTATCTCCATCTCTGTTCACAGTGTACTGTACAGCTTGTTTGCATGTAAATTGCACAAAGATAATTTAACAGTCTCAAGAGATAAACAGGCCCCAGTGCAGATGACCTTCATCCAAAACAAATCATCACTTTTCTCATGGCTGTGATTGATTCAAATCATTAAAACAAATTTAAATTGTTGTTTTATTTTTACTCCAGCAATCCACAAACTAACACAGCATGGCATCCTCTATTGACCAAGAAGTGACATGGTATTGAATATTTAGACTGATGCCATTAGCTTTTTCCAAGTATTGTGGATTATTTGTGCACAGAACTAACCTATGCACCGCTCAAGTTCGAGACAGGTTCATTTATCCAAAGGTTTATTTTCAATTTCATGCTTTCTGGTTTCATCAGAAAGTGTCAGTCGGTGACGCGTCTCCGGCGTTAACTACCGCAGAGTCGAAGGGATTTGTCGACTAAATCCCGAGTGTCGTTCACACGTCATAAACACATTCAACATCTTAAAAAAGTGACAAAGTAAAAGTCTAGCTAAAGCATACACAATGATAGATTACTCTTAAAAACCCATGTTATTCTTTTAGGAATAGTTCCTCATGTAAGGCGCTCATTTGAATGCAAACAAGCTGATTCATTGCTTTTTTTCGACTGATATATTCACGGTTTGGGAAACAACCACTAAGTTATCCCCCCTCACCCACGGGACATAAACATACTTCAAAGGGAAAGCCTGATCAGCGCGACAACTTTCAAGAAAATCCAATGGAAAAACAGGGCAACATTAAAAAAAAATGCTCACAAAAGCGAAGAAACAATAGCTAAAAATAGACTCTGCCGCAAAAAACACAAGCACTTAAGATGACCCCTCGAATTATTTTTCACTTTATTTGAAAGACATGTTTGGACAATAAAATCCAATATGGAAGCACATAATGAAAAATTAAGCACCATAATTATGTGCTCCATCCATGGCCTGACTTTGCACTGAACATTGCTCAGAGTCACTTTTTCTTTGCTGGTTCTGGATAGAAATTGGCCTTGACCCAAGGCCAAACATTATGATTATTGGCCCGACAAATTTTATGAGTGAGGGAACACTCCCTCCTCTAATTCAACCTCAATTAAACTTTTGTCGTCTCCGGATACCCTGAAGTAAGAGTCTTCAGTTCATTACAGCTCATCATCTTTTCAATGCGCCAACACTTTCATTTCACGCACTTTCTGTTTAAAGTCCAATCTTTAAATCATGAGATGCATCTTAAGTGTTATTAAAGAAATGCATCTTATTACCCTGTTTCACACTGAATCGTTGTCTAATAAAAATAATAGTCTATGCCATCAAATGAGAATTTTAATTGGGCCTCTCACATTAGCTTCTGCAGAAGTTTCATGATCCAGCTACAAAGGATGTGCAGGTCAATAATATTCGGCCAATGATACGAGAGATTTAAAAAGGTGCATAAAGCATTTCTGCGTACAATTAACTAAAAGGGGATACAGACATACCGATAATCAGACTTAATTTGAGCATTCTTCCTCTGGTTAGATGTCACAAAAGGTTATCCTTAACATTTACCATGTTGTGTGGATTGTGATCAAAGCAGGAATGGCTAGTAAATTAACTACATTTACTCTGTGACTTTACTATTTCGGATAAATTATACTTGGAGTAGTTTAAAGCAAAACATTTACATCAGCCTAAATGTGTCTAAACCGGCCAATAAGAACTTCTCTTGGATGTGAAATATATTAGGATGTCTCGGTCAGTCTAAACTTATAATCTGCATTTGATGGATTGCAATAGAATTGTTTTAATAATGTTTTTGCAAGAACAGAAAGTTGCCTTATCACTGAGCTAATTATAGATATATTGTGAGATTGGGGGGTGGTGCAGCACCCTTACCCCTGAAGTAGTGGCTGGAAGGGGAAATCATAATAAGCTCATTTGCATTCCCTTCACTGCAAACACTGCAGCAAATTGGTAAACAAGGGTGCTTGTTTTTGCATGAACAGGCCGCTTTTAATGTTTCAGACGTTCTATGTGGCAACAAATTAACAAGCTAGCCTAGTTTAATTAATATGTAAAGGCCATTGGACAGGGACAAAAGTCAACTTCCCCTGCAAGCAAAGAACTTCTTCTTAACTCATGGATTCCATGTACAAACAAGGCCCAAGAGGATACACTTTCAGATGGGATTAGTGAAGACAACAATAAAGAGAATTTCTACAACTTGTCAAAAACTTTTCAACACTCACACAAAAATATTGGAGAGCCCTCTTCGCAGAAGTAATAACAAAAGTTGATCTAATAACCAAGCAATAACTTTCCAAGCAATGACTGAAATCACATTCAGTAGTTACATCTAAAAGGGTGTGCTGGAGTCAGAGAGCACAAAATATTGATGCACAATATGACCCAAAGCAATAAAGTAGTGCCCATGAGACTTATTCTATGCACAAATTCATCACTTAAAGCAAAGATGAACAAACATATAGCATCTGTTTGGGAAGGGAAAAGTTAATGTCATTTTCTTTCTAACAAATAGAGCACATGTACTATATGTTAGATGTTAGGGGATTGGAAAATTTTAATTGAGTAAGCCATGTTTAAACATTGGTCCCCTATTCAATAAAATGGAACAGAAATAAAACATAAAACAATAACAGCAAGTGGAATGAAAAACTGCATTGCTACCTAAATTAACACTACTCCCAACCATTAGATCAGTATATCCTTTTAAGAGTTAAAAAATGTATAGTTTTCTGAAATGAATGTATGTGCAAAGAGCTGCAAGGGAGAAAAAGTGGTCATAAAACGTAATTGGATGCATAAAGTGCAGGTAATTAATCTAAATAATAACTTCTATTAATCTAAATTTAAATCTAAAAAGACTTGAGGCTGCCTTGATAGGGAACATCTATAAGACAGTGTTGAACACATCTGGGATGTACACTTAAACGTGTTTTTCAATCAAAAACTGGTTAAAATGTATTTTGACGACATAATACGTAATTTATATACTGGGTACATTAGTTGGCTATTGACCAGGATTCCATCTAGATCCAGCCTGGGTTCAAAATAGAATCTAAACCTCTTCCAATGACTCAAGCTCCAGGGATGAATTAAACCACATACTTTCATCCAAAAACATAATTTAGCAATAATAACGCAGTTTCTGCTGGGTGCGAATGAGGCCTTTGAAGGTGATCGGATGAACAAGAGAGATACTGAAAGCCCACGTATTCTTGTTGGTGTGACAATTATACTCAAGGGGGTGGTGTGGAATGGAAAAAGACATTTTTCTTGCTTCTGGTTCGACTCATTAGTGTGTCTGTCCAGCCGTGGCAGATCAGTGGCAGCTCCATCCATCTAAAAACACGGCACTTGTGTTGGAATGCATCCTACTAATGGCTGAACTCTCGATGACTGAGTGATTAGCCTCCAATAGGGATTGCATTAGTCGCCTTTCCCCAAATTAGAGACTGTCTGCTATTAAATTTATACTGTGAGCTGCTATCCAACATAAATTCATTATACATTTCTAGCAACTAAACCTTCAATGCCAAATGTTATACAAATCCTCTCTTATTGTTGCAGAATCATCTTCAGAAAAGCTTGCTTATAAAATAAAATAAGCTGGGGTCAAACTGTTTTATACAATAAAAACTGCTTTAACAAAGCAAAAAAGACCTTCTCATTTATCAACAGTTTACTCACACAAATTTAACTTACCATGATTTTATGATATCCATAAATAATGTATTGTGAAAGTCACTATCTATGCCTCTATGTCTGCATTCATGGTGCAATTGTAATGATTGCAATCTTTAAAATTTATCCTCCACAGCCCAGTATATTACAACGTCCATTTCTTTCTGACACCAAAAGCCCCCACCCCGACCCTTCCACCTCCCCCAAAACCAATAAGAAAGCTCAGATATCCTTCCAATGAACTAAAGAGGTCAAAACAAGCAAAAATGGAGGTTGCAGAGTGAATGCAGGGACTCTGCTTTGTGGCGCAAATGGCCCACAGAGATGTAAACATTACATGGAAGAATGGCCTACTGATCGAGCTAAGAGATTGCAAAGGGAAGGTCAATGGTTTGTCCGGTATCCTATCAAAGGGGTGCGTATGTGTGTGTGTGTGTGTGTGTGTGTGTGTGTGTGTGTGTGTGTGTGCGTGTGTGTTTGATCAAAGGGGCACACGTGAGCCGAGTGGAGCCATGGGGGTTCCCTAGAAGTAAATTGAAACACCCAATTTTCCAAAAGGACTTGAATGTGATTGTCACATAGGATAAGCTTGATCTTTTCACTGCAGCATACCTTCTATTATTCATGCACACTCACTCCCATAAACACACATAGGTGGGCCGCAGGTGTTGCTGGTGATATGCACATTTGGAATGACAATAACACTCGATAAGGTGAGGCTGATATTAAGCTTTGGAAGATGTGTGTGTGCCACTTCCAACCTTTTCCGTTTAAAAACAAATCAACAAATCATGTTAGGAAAGACATAACATGCCTAAACCTGGCTAATTCCTATTTTTCTCACCTTCAGACTTTTCATTGTAAACAACACACGTCATGTTATTTAAAAACATTTTCTAATTATGAATTCAGACATACTTTTGATTAACAAGGCAAGGCCATTAAGCCCTCACAAGCTGACGCTCTTCAAACTGCTCATTCAATTCAAATGACAAGACTTCCTGATGAAGACACCACTAATTGGCAGCCAGCTTCCAATCAAGTCTAAATTTACTCCAGGAATAATAACAGGATAGGATTATTCCACTTGAACACGATCAAGGTGAGCTTGATGGATGCGGTATAGCAGCTATGAGGATCAACGTTGCTTTCCATACCTCAACCGCAATCAATAATTCATCTACTGAGGGCTGTGAATGCAGCACTGTAAATCTTTTGCATGTACAGAAGACGGATGCATTGCACAGCTTTGAACAGTTACATGGTCAAGGGACGTTGAACAAGTGTAAGCTGGCGTCTGTTTGACATCATGCGGATTCAGCATTTGCCAAGAACTCAGATGTCAACATCTATTCACCTCTGTGCATGTGGTGTTAAATGGTAAATGACTCCTATATATGACTTGCTTGAGCAATTGTGCCATTCTGTAACAACTCTAAAATAAAAAAGGGGGTGTAAGTGCAAATTGAAAAGGAAGGGCGGCAAACGTAATGCTTTGGCTGATATTGACTGTCATGACTAAGAAACTTAGTCTAAAAAGCCACGCTTCGTAATTGAATCCAAGCCATCAGTCAGCGCGTTTATTAGATGCATCATTTTCTCTTGATGGATTGTTGCTGTAAAGCCGTCTCAGAACCAAATAATGTTAAAAAGGTCCTTAAAAATATAGATGTAATCACATTTGAGTGAGTTTATCAGATGTGAATTTGAATGGAAAAAGAGAGTGGCCTCATTGATCACATTTAATCTGTTCAATAATGTTGCCTCAGAATACAAACCCCTCATAAATATCATTTCACTGTTGGGTAGGGAGGACACTTTATGTACAATTCAATAGCGGCATGGTCATTATTGTAAGAGTTCACAGACACTAGCAACGTATTATTGAGGTTTTCTTCACAATCAATCCAGATTAATTTTTTAAAGCAACGTACGCCTTAAATTTAGGACCAATTTAATTTAAAGGGAGTCATGTCTTTTCTGTGGTTGTTGAACTCATTTTGGAGAGAATTGGGTGATTTTCTTTTCCATTTCCATTACTATCAAATCTAATAAAATTGCTCATCATTTCGCATCTTGGTGAATAACTAAAATAAGAAAAATAAATGTGGGTATTTTCATTACAAGAAATATCACAGGTCAAAGTTTTATCTGGATTATTTTCCAATTTAACTGATAGAGGATTCCAAATGAATCTGTAGGCTCCTGTGGGGGATGCAATTAAGACAATCCAATATTCCACAGATAACAAGCCTTGTGAAATAAACATGCTGTTGTGGTACGTCCTGTCTTTTAACAGCAATTAAATTGCACCTTTGACTATAATCTTGGCCTCTGACTGACTGGTAACAGCCCAGGGTGAAGTTCTAATGAGGACAAGGACTAAAGGATATACATCGATGGATACATGCCGCATCATCTCGATCACTACAATTTGAGAGACTCCCAAAACAACAGAGCAAAACCTCTGTGAAATACCCCACCCAACAATCTTAAAACAATAATTACTACAACTTCATAAATTGAGCAGATGGTGGCAAAAACAAACACATTTTTACACCTGATCAACATTGATCAGTTAAACAAGTGCGCCTGGATTCTGTATATAAAAAAAAGAGAAGCATGACAGTACAACATGTAAATAAACCTAATACAGACCATCTTCTATTTTGTAAGTCAGGGCTGCTTGTCAACCCATATTAAAATATTATGCACGGGAAAGACCTTGGCCTTACAATTTTAAAAGGCTCCTTGTGCATAATGCGGTCATAAAATGAGACAAAGCCTATAATGATGAGCCTAATTTGTTCTTAAATAAATGACTGCGATAAGCAAGGCTAAGCTACAATAAAAGGCAGCCCTAACAAAAAAAAAGGCATCAGTGAAGCACCGTGCAGGTTAGCAGTCACTTTGTATTGCTATGTTCAAGGTCAAACACAACATTAATGTTACCCTGAACAACTAACAGAAACAACCAAGCTCTTGACTCTATAAAAGAATACATTTTAAGATTGTTAAATGATGAAACAGTAGCTCTTCCAGGAATGAATAGACCTTTTCTCACATTTGCAAAGCATTGCTGCAAACAAAGTTCTTTCACAACATGAACTAATTTACTACAAAACAGAGCTTTGATGGCAACTAAGTGTCATTGAACAGCTTGGGGTATGTTCACAAATTAAAAGAAAATGTTTGTAAAGTTAATATACACCCATGCATATGCTTTGGCTATAAATGGGGGGAAAATGCTTTCTGAGTTAAAGCCTAACACAACTTTTTGATGATATTGACGACATTTAAGGCAAAGTTTTCTTCTGACTTTTGAAGCATCCACTGCCCTTTGGGTGGAATTGGACTTTTAAGAGCAGTTGTCGATAGAGCATTTCATTATTAAATTTTTTCCCTTAACCTTTGAACATTGACATTTTGATAGTTTTTCTTTAACAATCGGCACTTTGAGTTGACAACGGCCTTCTGAAGCTATTCGGCGGAAAAGAAAACCATTTAGAACAACATCAAATTGAAACTACTTCTACTAGATTGGTCTGTATTTTCACCAAGATATAACATAACATTTGGTAGCTTCAAACATGGCCAGGAAACAATTTAACCAATTCACTCAGCTCAAACACCTGCTTGAAAATGAGCAAATAGGCACCATGAAACAGACTTAGGCATGGTTCCAATTTTAATGTGACAGACAGATCGTGATTTCTCCTCGGCCGCATGGTTAAACGTCGTGTTCCCGTCACTTAAGAGAAGAAATTAGAGCTCAGTGGAGGAACTTGGCAGCAGGGGTTTAAAAGGCAATATTCCCAACACACATGGTGTTCCAAATGTAAATCTAGTAAGTGGATAACATATTGAACTTGTATCACCAAGAGCAGCTCCTTAAGTGGCTTAAACGTGTTATTCATGCATATTGCACATGACTTGACTTTACTCAAATATTTTATTTGATTTGTGTCCTGGATTTTGCAACTATACAAGCAATAGTTCCTAAAAGTAGCTCAGTTTGTTAAGTGTGAAATTAAACAAGTGCATTAATAGGACTTTTTTTTAAGATGCACAAATAAATGTTAACTTACAAAACATTGTTAGCTTCCAACACACTGGCAGACACTAGAAAAATGAAGCAAACTATTGCAGATCATTCTCTTGCTTTTGGTGACCAGCCACCACACAAAGCATTGTAATTTATAACATGGCTTCATTAGTTTAACTTATTTGACCATGTTTATTAATTCTTGTCCATTTTGACTGTACATTTTCTACACCCTATTTCCATGGCAACAAATGCCACACCCATCATTGCCTCTGAAGTGTATGGGGCAGGGGGTGCACTGCCCAACGTCCATTTGCAAACGAATATTAGTATTTCGGCAAGACTATATAATTCTTGATCCCGTGGGCTATGTTGATGCAAGCCTGTTAGAGACGTGTTAGCAAATTATATCAAATTAGGAGGGAAATGTGTCCTGTGAGGGAAGGTCTCTCAGTCAATTGTCATGCATTTGACATCCCTAACCATCATTAACAAGACCTCAACTGTCACTATTGAGGAGGACAAGTGCTGAAGAGATCACTCATCCACATAGTAAACTTGGCTGTACATATAGCATAGTCATATAATGACTATGAATATATTCACAGTTATGCATAACAGCCACGTATGTATTCAATATTGACTTTTTGCCCACTGCATACTGGGGGCACACCCATGCTGGCTGCAAAGGCAGAAGAGTGCCCCCTGCTGTCACATCCTCACTCCACCTATCCATGTTCACGGTCACTTCTCCATTAGTGGAGAATTAATCGGTCGGTGGTGGATGTTGTATAGCAGATGCTTAAGTCGTAAAACTGAAGGGGAAACTTGCACGCACACACACGGGGCCGACTGGGATCAGGGGGAAAAGTGCAAGTTGAACAGCCGGCAATTAAAATAGAAAAAGGGAGAAGCAACCATTGCATATAAATATGAACTTAGATATGCAGACGTTGTACATATGTATTTATAACGGTATTTAATTGAAAAGCATGGTCCTTCCCAATTTAAAGCATTGACCATGTTTTTTTTTCTTTTGCACTTGTGAGTGAGCTGGAGTGTGCAGAAAGGTGGGATTTATCCTAGAGAGGAGGTCAAGTCTGCAAATTAAAGGTTAGCATGGGAGTTGATTTTTAACTCTGGCTTCCTACCTTTATTGGTGGCTGGTGCTATTTGCAGTCAACTATTTTTGATCTCTGTCTAGTCTAATTCCAGGTTGTTTGGGTTTTTTTGGCCAGGGACTTTTAGATAAAAACAGAGCACAAAAATGACTGAAATAAACTGATATATCTATAAATGAAAAGCCATATAATAGTGGCTATAAAAGGACAGTTGGAGAAAGGAGTCCAAATGACTCCCAGTGTTGATCATATGTAGTATATGTGAGGCTTTTAGTAGCTCGTGAATAAATTGGCCAGAGCAAGTTAATGAGGTAGTTAAATGTCAGTGTTGTTTTTTTCCATTAGTCACGCTGCTTTTAAAGAAAGATCCAAAAGACTAATAAGGCCTTAATAGTTGGCATGCTGGTCAACTTCTGACAAAGATTACTGTACAATTAAATGAATCTACTGCCCCTTCCAAATACGGCCCAGGAGTATTTGAAACAGCGCAGCATACAATTCGAAAATCAAATTAATCATTAGATGAAGTGTTTTATCAATCGTAAATTCTGTGTATATATATATATATTTTTTAATTATAGCTCTATGTGGACTTCGATAAAAAGTGAGATAGTCCCAATAGCAACGAGCTAAAAATAAAATAACAATTTACTCATCGTTAGAACAAGTGCAAATGTTGATGGAGAGAGCGTAATGGCAGCAACAAAACAAGGGTATGAAACATTGTGCAGTCATCAATCTGACGCTGTCATTAAATGAGCCAAACAGGGACCATTAATTCAGGACATTCAGAATGAAGCTGTTTGGAACTTTGAACGGTGACAGAATTATGGATTAGCGTTACAAAACACATGACCGTACAATAAAGTTACAACAATTAGTTCTCTCTGCTGTCATTTTTATGCCAATCAGTTTCAAAACCTATATTTAATTGAAATAAAATACATTATAACCTTTCTGTCTTTGTGCCTAAAGCAACTGAATATAAACTCCAAATTCGACAAAAAAAAAAGAAAAAAATCTTCCTATTTTGTGACACATGGAATACTTCTTTCCGCAGCAAATGGACAACACTGGCCATCGAGCTGAATCCAGCGATAAAAAGCAGTTCATTCTCAATGGCTTTAGGAGAAGTTCATTCGTCACGCCAAATGATTTTCTTGTATAACTGGGTGAGAAAGAGTCTTCCAATTAGGAGTGGGGGGCCTCATATCGTCATCAGGACCCAAAAGAGCTCAAATTGAGATGTTGGCTCATATGATAAAGTGTCGATGCCACACCTAATTTACTCAGTTTTTGTATGGAGTGTTTTTAATAGGCGGAGGACGATTCTGACTGTGATTTTGAAAAGAGGAGGAAAGGACTGGCTAGTTAATAGAGAGAATCTTGTAATATGGGCACTTTTAAATGGCTGTCTGTCAGTTTCACACTCTCTTCAAATGAGCTTGTTATTTGTCTGGGCGCTTACAGGGCAGACCGTGTTTACAGGAAGCCGATACCCCATTAGCAAGGTGGAAAGCGGGTCGGGCGACAGGAGGAAAAAAAGCGAGAGAAAGACACAAAATGTGTCAGGCAGAAAGACACTTTCGAGACTAAGGAATGAGCACTTGGTGTTCAAGTGGCCTTTTAGCACACTCCCAGTTTTAATGGCATAAACCCTAAAGAACACAGATTAACAGCAGAAAGCGCATTAAGGATAAATGGAGCAGAAAAGTTATCATCATGCCTCTTGCTTTAATGACACTTGCCCATTAAAGCAATAACATACATGCAAACATAACTACATATTTTGATTTAATGAACAACAATATGTCAAAGAATTATATGATTAAAATATATTTTTTTCTTTCCATTGTGTACATACATCCAAGTATCATCTCTTTATAGTATGAGCCACATTTGACAACTACAGTTTACTTGTGTGTTTTCTCCCAAATAACTGGTCTTTATTGTGACATTTTTTGGCAAAAACCATTGTCGCCTAAAATGATTTGTCCATACAAACACTCCCATGTCATAGTTTTGTTCAAACACGCTAATGGAAAAGTGAAGAACGCAAACAAACAGGCCTCATAGTGACTGTGTTCCAACTAAATGTCAAACTGGCAAATGTTCCATCTGCTCTGTTGATGTTCATCTGTTTACCATCTTTCACAAAACATGCCCGGATCAATTATGACTCAGCCAAATGTCACCTTCATGTAGGGGGTGCTTAATGATATTTGGCTGAGTAATGCATTGCATTTTGACTGTTTGCTCAGTAGCTTTTTTGAGCAATTGGAAACCCGATGAACATGAACGGGCCAATTGTTTAACATTAAACTGTTTGCTCGAGGAAGGAAAGGAGTAATTGACTAAGTACATTTTTCTTAAAACTGGATGGGAGGGGACAATTGGAAAATGTATTTCATTTATCAAACACCATGGATGACGCTACTTAATGTTTTTTTTTTACCTGAGTGTTAAGACTTGAAGATATTTTTATGACGTCTGGGCTCAAACTTTATGGGAAAGTCAATTACAATACAGAAAGTGAAAACTAACCCCAGGTGACAATATGTTTTAATATACAAAACAAAACTCTCAGATTCAATAAGATTATGGTATTTCTCAAAGGCCTAAACATGCTCAATACTTCACAAAGCTATACTATATTGAATGAAGTGAAAATCATGGTTAAATACCAAGGGGTTTTGAGGGGCTGCACTACTCCTCTATGATTGTTGATTATTGAAGCGCTGCTTCTCTCTTCCACAGAGCATCCCTCCGAGGAAGTATCTGCAGGGAAAGTCTGACTTTTTGGGATGTGCATGTGTGATGGATGGCCTTATGGCAATTTTCTTTGAGCTCTCGCTGGTTCGTGTACTGCCACATGCTGTGACACAAGGTTATCATATTTGTTGCTGAATTAGAAAAACATAGCTGGCCATAGCAATAGATCAATTGCTAAAGCTTGCTTTAGAGAGATTCATTTAGGGTTTAATTGCCAGGTTTATGGTTCATCTTATCTCACAGGTGTACCCATGATCAACTTTCATCTCGACCTTTTTGCAAAGTAATGCCACTTTCCTCTACTCTTGCACATGTGACTCATTCGAGCCTCTTTTCAGAAGTTAAATGTCTCAATTTCTTACTTTGTCTTACTTTTTAATGCACCTTCTTTTCCCCAAAGAGGCAAATAAAAAATCCCCCTCAGCATGATCGTTTATTTTTCCTATTAGCTAATAAAAAGGACTGGTTCATACTCTTTGGATATCAGGGAAGAATGAAATAAAAATAAGAAGCCCCAGTGTTAATATAGCAGACAGTAAACTCTCCAACCCTTTTAGGTAACAAAAAACTAAACAACTTGAGTAAATAAAGTATATAACCCCCCAAAATGGTGTTCCACTGGCACTCTTATTCTTTTAAACCCTTAAAAAAAACTTGCCTAAGGCCATTCCCTGTTGCCCCCATTAGTTTACACATCCCCATAAAAAAGGCTTTCACCATCCTTCCACCCAGTAACACAATTGCCCCGCTGTATTAGTTACAGAAGTGAAGTACCACTCTGATCTAGTACATCACCTTAAATTTCATTCACTGCCCTTGCCGCCCCTATTGCCATCCTTTCTGTCACTACCTTCCCTCCATACACTTCTACGCTGTGTTCTTTCATTTCCTGCACATGAAAGATTAATCCGACTCTTTTAATAATAAATAAGAAGATACAGTTGAAAAGCGCAGAAGGCACCCACAACTAAGTGTGGGGATGGTAATATTTCTGCTCAATCATTCAGCTCTTGCCTCTAGTCAACTCTTTTTTTTTGGCATTGCACCGAGTTCGTGTGGATGTAATGACCTTCTGCTCATCTACAGTACAGTGACTCCATCCTTGTCAAGGTTGATTCATTGTACATTACACTTGAAGTCAAAGTTAAAAGTGGGTGTATTTTTTTCCCGCAACTTGAGGCATTATGACTGTTGGAATTGTTGCCAACTGAGAGCTATAAAATGTCATGCTGCAGGCAACGTCTAAACGGACCATTAACTTTTAGAAATTCTAATCATTCCTCATAAAGCTCTAGAGTGAATTTGGCAAATTCACTGCTAATGTAAAAGAAGTGCAACAGTTTAGGGGCAAACTGGTGTAAGGGCTTTTGCCGATTTCAAAACTAGCTTAGTGAACTGAGCTCCCAGATGCCATTGAGGTAGCCAGGGTTTAATTCCCACTTGTGGGAGTTGTGTCAGGAAGGGAATCTGGCATAAAACTGCTAAATCTATCATGCAGATTGACTGCTTTGCTATGCTTTTGGTTGGAATAACTGACATGTTTATATTTAAATAGAAATTAAAAAATAATCCGATTTGAGTGTCAAACTACATGTACAATTACCTTATTGTAGTCATTTTAGTTATTTAACAAGGTCATTTTATTCCACCATTACAGTGAAAAGGATAAAATGGTGTTTGCTTTCCACTTTTTTTCCCCTTGAGAATTTGGTCTCTTTGGCCACTCAAAGACAGCAGATCAAAACATTACTCTGCATTACTTATTCATTAGTAGGTGTTCTTTACAAATCATTGACTGCTTAAAGGTTGCTACTCGTTCAAGCATTTCATTACCCTCCACATGCGGTTAATCAAGACCGGAGTTAACACACAAATGATTAAACAGAGGAAATTGATTTTAACCATGCATTGCTAATTTTATGAATCATTGAATCTATATTTACACCATCGTTCCTATGTCAGGTCTGGCAAATGATATTCATGGTAATCAAACTCAATTGGCATAAGAGAGAAAAACTTCTATCTAGAACTTTTTGAATTCATTTTTGCATTTTACCAAATGTCATTGTTTATCATTTATATAGCTTAACCTAAAAAATGTCATAGTCCTTAAATATACATGTGCACCTTTTTGAATTGTGGAAAAATGGCAATGAGATTCATAAGCAGTAAAATAAATAGATAGGGTGTCCCCTATAGTACAATTTTCAATCAGTACATCATATATTCAGTGGGTCCCACACTGTGTGGAGCAAGATCATTCACCACCACTGCCCTTTAATGAGTTAATGTCCTTATTATAATCTAATGCAATTTCCCAATGCACCGATCCTGAGGGTCTATCTAAATGCACATTCTGATTGATATAAACAAGGCAGCCATAACGTGAAGGTTAGAGCAGCTCAGAAATCCATTGGTCACACTACATGCCCCGTGATCATCCCATCAATTTAGCTTGGCGCTTCGAAAAGAGAGATACAAATTTAGATTTTTTATTGACATGCAACGTAAGACTTGTGGTGGTGGGAAGCAAGGGGAGTTTCACTCATCATAACATCCCCCAGAGAGGAGAAATGTTTAAGATAAACAGACCAGAATGTATAAGTAGCACAAAGAGGAAACACAATCCTTCTGTGACTGTCGAATTTGTCATGCCTTTATAAAAAGTAGCATTTAAAATACAATATTTTCAAGGTTTCTAAAGAAAGAAGATTGGAGAGGGTGGGCTTGACAGACACTGCGAGCCACTCTCCGTTCACGCTTATTTAAACACAGATTGGAAAAATATGAGTCACATAGTGTCCTATAGAAGAAAAGGAAATGGTTGTGGCCTTGCGGGGGAAAATGCCTTAGACTCCAAAATGAATGTGTCAGTTATGCATACGACACTAAGGCGCTACAGAGCCAAGCATTCACAGTTTTTCATTGATATCCGCACCCTTTGGTGTACTAAACTCACGACAACGGCACAAGTATGATGGATGAACCCGACATCCATCACTGACCTTGCGGCTTCATTTTGGTGTTACTCCTCAATGCAATCGATGTTGACATAGACTGAAATATAGTCTCTTTTGCAAGGGTTGAACAAAGAATAAACAATTTGCTATGTTTGAGATCAAATTACCTTAACACACAGTTAAAATGTTGAACAGATCTTGGAGAACAATTGTAATGACAAGACTCAATTGGATAAAATGGCTCTCCCAACAAACAAGGCCTCTCCAACGGGGATGGAATGGGAAAAATCTCCACAGGAGAGGCAGGTGTTAACATCCCACACCTGAGACACTTTCTAATATGAACATCAAGGTGCCAGTAGACCTTCAAAAGTGGCTATAGTGATTAAAGGTTTTGTATCACACTGATCAAAAGCAGCTCATGCCAAGCGTGAGACACCCCAGAACGAACATGACATCCTGTAGTGCCTCTGACGCTGATGCTGACACAAAGGCACATGACTTCAGAGCATTGCATTGATCCTCTGCATCTACCAAACCAGGACGAAACAATTCACAAATTCATACCAAGCTAAATCTACTGGATTTTGCACTCAGCGCCTTCATTCTCTAAGATCAAAATCAAGCTAGAGGGGGGTAGACATGCTGGGCATTATGGGCTTAAAGTACAAACTTTAATTTCCATTGAAATAATTCTTTATAGAGATTTCAACAGAATTGTGACATTTCTAATGTAATCGACTAAAAGGGGCAAACATCCTTAAAACAAACACTGATTCCCATTTGTGAAGAGGCAATGTAGATATTTAGTGAAAATAAGTCACAAGAAATGCAAAGGTTATTGTTTTTTTTCCCTCTCTTTTCTAGATGTAGTAGTGTCCATTTGGTGAGCCATATCTCGGTTAAATTATTTCTCGATATGTGACGATTGAAGGGGTCATATTAGAAAGAAGTGAGGTTCGGCAGAAGAGAAGAAAATTGTAAGGTTTGAAGGATGTGCATTGCTTTCTATTTTGGAACAATGAGGTCTTAGTATTTGATGAAGATAAAGTGAAGTGTTAAAAATCAATAAGCTGTTCAATACGTCCTCAGACAGGCATGGTCGCCGAGGGCCCCTGACCAAGTGAAAGATAGGCAGTACAAGCCAAATATAGTGAGCCATTCCAAAGTTGAGGTCAGTTCGAAGCCAAATGACTGATAAAGCTGCACAAAATCCAATCACATTAGAGCACAAGCCAAACACACTTCAATTGAACTAAGATGCGGCATGAGCCAAAAATACTTCAGAGCTACATTTGGGTGCTTAGGTTAAAGGCAAGACAGCTAAACAATTCCATTTATTTCTTCCTGGGATATACTGGTAGGATTTATTGTGCGCATTACAACAAATGGGTAAATCCTCCCACACAAACACGATATTGTCGTTTTCACTATCGCGATGGGCGTTGTGCCCCATCTGAGAAATTCCTCAATACAAAAAAAAGGTACTGAAGTGAAAACATAATAAACGAGAATCGGATTGAATATGCAGAAAGGGACGTTGCATCTCATGACCTTGCTTAGCCACGAACTGAAAAAAACATGGATTTATCAGTCTAGAATTCTATGCAAGGATACCGTTACCATAATTTGAAAGAAATGGTGTGCATGAGTGTATGCAAGGAGATATCCTTGTAATGAACAACATCCTTTCATAAAATGGTTAGATTAAGTCTCGAAGGGATAGCCATCAGAGGTCTGGGGAAATTAGACTATGTCTATGAATACCATGATCTTTTCAAAAGGTTGTTGAATGGATTTTATTGCGTTTCGCTTGACTGGATTCATCTAATCAACGCGGCTGCCTAGGATATCAGAATTTTGTTCCACCTTGTCAAGGTTGATGTCCAGCCAGTAAATCAGGCAAGGCTGTGGTATCTTTTGGCCCCTTCTGCTTCTACATAATTAGTAGTATTGGCCTATGCAGAAAGAAAATACATGAAATCCAAAAAGTTTTTCAAAAATGATTTGCTATGACAGGAGCTTTCCATTCATTTTTCCATGGCATCTCGTGAGGTGTCACAAAGTGGAACCAAATAAAAAAAAAAGCTGAAATTTCATGTTATTACATCAGCATCACTTGACAGAGATGCATCGGAGCTGCAAATATCAGATCTACTCAACAGCAGCCTTGTTCAAAAAAGGCAACTGCGCTTGAGAACTTTTTAATAGAAGAGAAATTTCCTTTTGAAATATTTTTTTCCCCAAAAAGGAACTGTCCTAGGTGCTGCTTAATAAAAACTTAAAGGCAAACCCAAAATTCAAGTATGGGAAAGCCCAGCAGATGGTCAAGGATAGGCTGTGGTACAACTCAGATCTCTACCATAGTTGATCTTTTTAACCATGGACATTCATTAAAAACGATAGGGTCATTTATACAACAGGTTTGTTCTAGATAGAGTACAGAACGTAGTCTCCCATCTCTCAGCAACTTGAGGACCCAAGAGCTTTACAAGATGCCCTCAGAGAATAACTATAAGTGGGATTATTTCACTTTTGATCATTTGCACACAAATGATAATATTTCCAGCACATGGCATCTGCCAAGACAAAATGATCCTATTTGTAACAATTCCTTTATCCGGAGATTTAAAAAGCCTATGCTCAGAAACACATGAAGTTAAAAATATTCAAGCATTATTCTTGTCACTGTAATTGTGAAATGTTTCATTTTGTTCTCACTTGTCATCTCGTGTGTTGTGTGTTCCTTGTTATTAGCTTGTTTGCAGCCTGTCAGGGAAGCCAAATTTAGTGGCACGTCCATGTATTGTGTTGTGTTTTCCCTAAAGTGGGCGAGAGGGCTTGTGTACGGAGGAGGGATTGTGTTCTTGCCAGCGACTAAGTTAATGAGTCCCCAGTGTTTGAGCATTGTGCCTGTGGGAGGGGCAAAGAGTGCCGCATAGGTGGATGTTAAGCATGATTGAGGGATGTGTTATGAATGTAGTAAGCATGTTTATATTTAAAAAGAAAAAGACATCAAATCCATTATCATAAAACTCATTGCTCTCCTTGGAATTCTCCAGGGCATCATACAGTTTAAAAATTGGTGCACTATTGTAGGAAAGCTTTAAAGAACTGACTCTAGATTTCCTCTATTACTACAAATCCAGAAATAGTATGTGTTTTATTCGAAAAATTCTGATAACACTAAAGCACTATGACAACGTACTACTCTATATAGAGTAGATACATATTTTTATATCATCATGTACCATTACTGTTAGATCTAAACTCTCTGCAAAGATATGAAAAAGGGTACAGAATTATTTACTGTTTTTGCTATGTATTTTTCCACTGCTTATGAATTTATGGTCCAAGCCCAGAAGCTGAGATGAACTGCTCATTTATATAATATAAATTCTGATCCACAAGGAGTGGTGCCCCAGAGAAGCAATTTTCTTAAATTCCAGCTTTGGTGGTGGGGGACTGGCTTAAAACTATTCTCCGTTGAATTTTTTATCAATTGTCTGCTGTCATCTTCTTCATTTGACAGGATGGGAAAAAATGTAAAAAGAGAAAGGGGATTCTGGCTATTTCACACATTCATTTGAATTTCAGGTTTTGCCCTGGAAGAGAAAACTAGTTTTTGTATTGTATTCATTTAGATGCATATTCACTGCCACAGTAAAGTTTCCTAGATCTAAGCCTGCTAAATCCTAACCGCAGTCCATTAGCTGCTCCCTCTGCAACTTGCTCCATTTGTAACACTCGCACATTAGCGCCTTTGGTTTTGGAGTGAATATATATTTTATGGACGGAAGGATAAGGAGCATCCACATTGTTCAAAATGTATCCAGGAGGGTTTCCATAAAGTGTTTTTTACAAACACCAAGGGAGAGCCGTAGGAGTCTTTCCTAAAGTTTAATCCCCACAGACCCTTTCAATATTCTTACTTGGGAAGAAGAATCATTTTGTGTATTCAGATTTTAAAATATGAATACATTGGTAATAATAAGTAATAATAAGGAACTAATAATAAGTTAAATCAAAAGGAAATCAGTTTATCAATTAGAGGATGAAGAGCAGATTTGGATTTAGATTTAGTTAGTACACTAATTAGACATATGCTGCAAAGAGATTGATCGCTCAATGATAGTGAGCTGATAATTGCGTATAGCCCTTTTAATGATTGGAAAGTTATACGATGAATTAGCTTGTTTATCTTTATATTATATAGTAGCATTTTGCCCATTTCTGTTGGGAGGTGCATGTGGGGGATTGATTAAAAAAACTGCAGTTCAAACCAACTATTTTTTTTTTCTTCTCTAATTTCCCCAATGTTTGTTGACCTACCTTTATAACTACTTGACATCAAACTTTGGAGTGTTTCTTTATTAAATGCTTTTCTAATGAATTAAAAAAAATACAAAGGAGAGAGCAAAGTGGTAATTTACGCTGCACACATGGTAGCCATGAAATTAATTGGAATCAAACCTTTACTGGCCCGCAGATAAGATGGAAATATTACTCTAAAAAAATACCACTGGTGTGCTTCCTGTGCCTTTCCCCACTTGCGAGTCATCCGGTTAGGAGTGAGAATTCTTGAAGGACGTTCTATAGGCTAATTAGGGCCCATTACTTATTCAAAAGGTAACTTGTTTATGAGAGAGCAGAGGTATCAATGATTTAATAGAGGAAGCCTTGAGAGGCTGGAGGGAAAGAAGGAATTGTGTCGAACAGGGATTTATTAGCAGCAATTGCTGAGGACGATGTAATGGCATTGCAATAATTTCTTTCGTTTGCCACTGCCAGCCAACTTGCATCCATTTATGAATGTGAGACTTAATGGAACTCTAGAAAAAAAAGATCCTGTGCCGACATATTGGCTTTTGATGCTAAGCAAGGGACAGCTTTGTCATAAAAGCGGAACTAATGGGCAGAAAAACAACCTTTTATTTACTTTATAGTTGAAATTAAATAACAATGAGTGGGGAAATGTTGTCAAAGATGGATCTAAGAAAACTTTTTCATTAGTGGAGACAATTATTTAATTGTAACAAGGTCCAATGCCTTATGTCACTTTAATTATCAACTATCAACAAAACAAGCCTTCGTGCTGTGTTGGTTGCCTTTTGTTAAAAATGTCAGTCCTTACAATGATGGTGGCTCTGCAATGTATTGTTGCTAATACTTTTTTTTTTTTTATATTGGCAGAATGGAGGCGGGACAATGAGGAGTGATGGAGGGTTTAATCCTGGTGGGTTCCAACCTTCCTGCTTAAAGTTAACTTTTTCGGGTGATATATTGCCATTGAGAAGACTTTTTTGGCCTAAGGTTTATGTAATTGAGAGGCAGCCTGTGTTCATACTTGACTAACGCTAGCATCTTTCATTAATTCGCTAAAGTAACTTTTATTTTCCATCCTATCGCCACCTGTTCTGTTAATACTGTGTTATCATTTTCCTTTTCATCTGAAAACATCACAAGTCCTTCAAACAGCTGGTTTCACAGCTGCCTCCCAGCAAAGTAAATTGCAAGAAATATGCAAATGATATAAAAGGTCTTAGTTTGAATTTCACGTCGGCATATAAAATGAATATTTGTTTTTCTATGAGCTTGTAGCAGAGCTGCAACACCCTTTTTTAGGTGCAATGTATCCTATCTATTAAACCGCTACGTTGCTTTATCCATTTTAAATTCAATTAGGGACTGCAGATATGATAGCAAAAACACATTAGACACTATGACAGCTGGAACAGAAGGCATACAAGTTCAATTCCTGAACTGTTTGTTTGTTGTTTTGCCATCTGAAGGCTGAGTGGAAATGAAGACCTTTGCTACAAGACCACAATTTATCACAGAGCCACAGTGAGGCTTGTACACGTAAAATACTGTGCCCTTCGGTCATAAATCACTTGCAACACCTTTCTTGGGAATCTTGAGTCGCCAAATGTTTAGGCGCTGAATACTAATATCCAATTTTTCTATCATTGCTGAAGATGTAATTTTCAGCACATACAATATTACTATTCAAGTCACATACTGAAATGCAGCATAATAGCATAAACTTACACACAAAATCAATCTTAGTGTAAAAAACATGCCAACAAAAGAGGTTGTAATTAAAAAAAAGCCTTATAACCAACAGAGATTCTAATAATTAAATTCATGTGTGTATTCATGTGTGCAAATGGCTATAAATTACAGTCCAATTTATTCAATCTGCGAGTTAACAAAAATGAAAAATGTCAACCAAAACAGTTTTGATTTATTTACAAATAAAATCTACATAAAATCAAGAATCTGAAATGCCTCACTAGTTTGTACTCGATTTGTCTTTTTCTCCTTCTAATACTCATCATGCTGACAAAAATAATTAGTTGAGGCATTACCTTTCACTTTAGTAATATTTCAAATTAAAAGATTGGACTAATTTTATTCAGGTGCATTTTTTCCTCCCGTCTTTATCTCCCCGGGGAAAATAAAAGCTGCTTCAGTCATCTATTTAAATGTTATTTTCTCATTTGACTACATTCATTTGCCATCATTTGAACAGAAGCCTATGTGGTCCCAGAGGGGTTCTCGTTTGTGCCAACTCAGAAGTTTATTTCAGAGGGGGCCACACAAAGAGAAAAGGAATACTTTTAAACTAATGGAAAACATATTTACCAATTCTGATTACTTTGGAGGCCCATTGGAATTCCAGCGTTTTACTTCAAACAACTGTGGCTGGTATCAGCACAAGACTTCCAAGATCAATAACTCATTAGCTAACTGCTATTAAAATCCAAATGATACAACTCTCCAAACTTAAAGTGCTTCAGCCTAAATCTCATCAAAATGCGATCCATCCCTGGAGCTGTAAATTGGAGAAGATAACCTTACTCTTCATGTGCAGCCACCAGTAAATTAAGTGGGTGCAGGGCAAAAATCAAAAACAGCAAAACAACAATTAAGCCTTCTATTAAAAAAAGATCACAATGGTTTATAGCTGAGATACGAGGTATTTGCTTTAGGGGCTATCTAAAAAAAAATAAGATATTTCAGCATCTTCCAAAATATATTGACACTCAAAAGCAATACTAAAAGGGAGCTAAATAAATCAGCAGGAGCCACTTCAGCCTAAACAAACAATTTAGAACATAACTGTCAGGATAGACATAATTCTTGTCATATTAGAAACAGATCCATCCATCCTAGTCTACTACCATCTGTTGTGCCCACATGTAAAGTATGTATGACTTCAAATTCTCAAGAGCTGGCAAATTTGACGTCTTTGAAAAAAGATGAGGCAGAATATGTTGTATCCTGGTGTTCATGTCATGATAATAAGAGGACTGAATGGAAGCTCATTGTTGACTGGGTCATGCTGTGGTGGGATTCTCATCCTAGCCCATGGAATTTCATCACATCTAAACTAATGCTCATCTGCTCTACCAACTGTGCTGGTAAAAGCCTCAGCTAGGTTAAGAAAAATCCTACAAAACTAATCTTTTCTAGAAGGTTAATCAATCGTTAAACGGGACGAGCTGAATTTGGAGGAGGCGCACTCAGTAGTCCAGTCAGTTTCTCTGCAAATTTTTGCACAAAAAACCCAGTCCTCCTCCTTTCATGGGATTTTTTTTACTACATCAGAACTAAATTATAACGCATTTATCCAAGCATCACAAAATGCACTTAGGTTTCAAAGTACAACAGACCTTGTTTTCTTTTTGTAGCCCTTAAATTGGTAGGTAATGCGTTTCTAATGACAATAATGATGCTGTGGTACTATTTAGGTATAAAAGCCCTGAGGAGCCTCATTAGTAACACCTGTGTTTACCCAAGATTGCAAAAAAAAAAGCTGCTAAGGGAAAAAAATGCGATTCACTTTGTACGGCTGGTGGAATATTTTAAAAATGCATCAGGTCTTTTACAGACACAAATGTTAACGGGAGTATGACAGTAAAGTAGAGAAGAACTCATTCCCAAATGTTTTGATGCTTAAAAATGAAGACTACCAACAGATGTTTGCAGGCCAAACGACCAAAAAAACAGGAGGATATTGAATGGGAGTAAACAAATGTAGTTTTTAATAGCCAACATCTGTCTGATATATAAATTATGCAGCACAAACAGAAGTAAAGCACACATGAAATATGTGCATGGCAGCAATATGGGATGACAGACTGAAGTGTCTTTGTTCTGGGTCTCACTGAGCAGTAGTGCCTGCATCAGGTCAAGAGGTCAATGTAGTGGGCGTGGTGGATGTTGTCACCTGTGATTGACTCAGCACTTCTAAGGCAAGGGGGCATGTGGATGTCTTTCAGAAGGGTTTAGCCGTTGATTCTATGTGATAGTTTGACCATTCTACAACCCCTTTGATCGCTTTGCATCAGTGGAGTGGGACGGTTACACTTCGATGCATTATGTCAGAATGCTCTCAATGGTCGAGAGGCAGAGGTCACAACAAGCAGTAAAATGTCTTATAGCAGATTTAATGCCAGTATGTCCTTGACAACATGATATAGTTGGTACAGTTTTCACTAGTCCCGAACGTGGCTGGTATCTAATGTAGTTGTATGTATTGGATATATATTTTTTATAATATAGTAGACATGGACATACACATTCCAATGCTACACAAGGCCAGAGATCAATAAGACTTCTTCATTAAGGAGGAGTGACATCAGGCTAGACCAGTAGATTAATCATGATTTGAAATAAAAGCAAGCGAGTCGATACGTGCGCTATGACCAAAGTCGCCCCGACGACGGGAGTGACGCACAAACAGCTGCACGCTCGCAAACCCGAGCGCAGCAATAACCTGTCGTCGGTAATCCAATCTCAGTCACGGCATGCTAATACATCACAATTATCTCCCTCGTCTGGACGGTGCCAGTCGAAAATACATTGTCTCCATTAGCGCAGAGTCGGCGGGAGCGTGTTCGCGGGTGGAGAGTGCGCGCCCTTGTGAGCATGGATTGTCTGCCTAGCGAGCGAAGTACTCTCAATCTCTCCACAGACAATTTCATATCCAATTACACCATCCATACATCACGACGATGGCTCGGAGAATGTTAAGTCAATAATGGGCCAGATCACATCTGCCATTTGGGGAGTTATTAGTGACACAACTGTTCTTAGCACTTTTCTTAAAAGGAAGGCAAGACAACACTAAACAAGGTTACATGTGGAGGCCAAAACTATGCAAATTTACTGGCAACTGAACCATTTTTGTACCAAAAAGCCATAATGAGAAAAATTAAACCCCTAACAAAATACGATGTTGCATGGCTGACTCAAACGTGATGTCAGGTTGTTATTGTGCCACCTCCCTGAATGCAGACACTCACTAAGGAAAATGTACATGGGGGAGAAAGTGTCTGAAGGATATTCTTGTCTCTGCTAAGGAGGCATGGAAGCTAAATGGCTCGGAAGGATGGAAGATGAAGCGAGCAGCTGCTTATTTTCTGGCCAATAGAAATGACCCTCTGGAGCACTTCTGCTTTCTGGTGAGAAGCAGCTGATGCATTGTGCACACAGCAGCAATTTTTCAGCCAGCCAATGTGTTCTGATAGTATTCACTTGGTTAAGACACGCTTGGGGCATCCAAGCCAGAAATGCACGTCTAATTTAGTTTGAAACGGGCCACTATGGTGTAGTTATTATTTTTGGATGAAAAATAAACTCGATTCTATGTTCAGACCAATTCTGGGAAGGGTGCTTAATCTCACACTTTCATGGGCCTCACTATCAATATGCAAGCTTTTAAAAAGTCAGTTGTCTGTGTCATTTTTAAGTGGATAAACTATGCATATCTAATTGGAGAAAGGAGAGGATATTTATTTACCAGTGATACAATGGTTTGCTTTTCCAGTCATTCACATATAATATTTCTTACTCATTTTTCCATCTATATTTCCCTACACAGCAATCCACTATACATTTTATTACCCCAGACAGCCAGACAAAAACAAAGAAAAGAAAACTTTTCAAGGCATTTTATAATTACATATTTTGGAGATAAACACATTTCCATCAAGGGAATGAAAACAATTGCAACTATTATTGATGTGCTGTGAATTTGTCCATTTACCTAGAAAGCACGGTTTACTTTGAATCCAAAAAGTTTAAATACTATCTCATTAATGGCTTTCTTTTGAAATAAAACTAAATCCTCTCACGTCAATTACCAAGAGGAGATTAGTTGTCCCTCAATTGGCATCACCCAAAATATATTTTTTTTTAAAATCATGTCTGACTCACCCTCTTTTCTTTTTGGTCTCTGCGTGCACTGTCCTTTTCCGTCTCGTCTTTTTTGGCCCAATGCCGTCTCGTCTGCACTCGTCTTGTCTCACCTAGTTACAGCTTTTCCTTTCTTTGGCTTTCATTTAAATGTACAGCTCCTTCCCCGCAGCCTCTCAACATCAGTTTGAATCCGACCATATATGGAAAATGGCATGACCTAAAAGCAAATGATTAGACTGTATGAGTAATGTTAACATAACCCGAAACACCATGATACACAATAAAACACTTTTTTCTTAATTCATTCAACATTTTTTTTTTATTTTAAACTCAGATTTTGAACCTGTATATACAGAGGGATACTCTTTGCTTTTCTAAAGAGATTTGAATTGTTTTACTCCAAAAGTTCTTTTGACATTTGGATACCCAATACAGCCCGAGAACAGAGATTTGTTGAGATTTATTAGCTTTGTGCTAATTACATGAACTGGAGTAAACATATAAGACTAAGAGAAGGTCAGATGTAAATAAATGATAATAACAACAAGCTCGGTAGGCCTCTCACAGATAATCAAAGTTAAGTTTCCTGTTCATACCATCGATTTCATTCACACAGACTACAAAACTAAGACCCAAAAAGTCTCTCAATTTTGAAACATTAAAATATGATACAAGACACAAATTCAAATATAGATCTCCACTTGAATGACAGCATAATTGGCACAAAGTGAGTCTAAAAGGTGAAACAGTGAGCACGAGCAAACCTCCGAACCAACTTTAAACCGGGATGATTCGAGCAAGTAGCTTTAAGAAATTATCTCTCTAGTTTTCCAGACCTTTGAGGGGTTTCATGCAAAAAAATAGTCTTAAACGCTCCAAGAACTGCATTATGATGAAAGTGCGCTCACTAAATTGTCCATGAAGGACAAAAAAAAGAGCAAGAGTGGAGAATGGGAACATTGAGTGAGCGAGGGAGCAAGCTCTGATAAGAGGATGGAAGAAATGTCAGAACATAAGCTCAGAGAGCACAGAAATGCACAAAAGATATTCCTGATGGAGGAAGGGTGCACTTGTCTTTTTGTGAGAGGAGTTTGTCTTCAGTAGGTGATGTAATTAGAAGTATTTAGTGAAAATGAGAATCTGTTGTTTTTGACCATTGAAAAAGTAAGCAAGGTAAAGTTAGCAAAATCTATTCACCATTTAACACAATGTACTGCAAAGTGCTTTTCATTGCATTAAAATCCAAAAACATGGACAAAAATGTAACATAAAATCATCAAGACAGTTAAAAAAAGTAATAAATGTAATCGCAATAACATGAATAAAAACAAAAAGTATATGGGCAATTATCAATATGCAGTGGTAAACTAGTTTTTCTCCTTTAGCATATTTTGTTTGATTCCAAGGTAGTATAGAGGAAAAAATGTAGTGAATGGTTATTACTAATACTTTTCTTGAAGTGTTTTTTTGCAGGGGCATTGTTACACAAAATGGAGCTTTGTTGGCCTTAAAAATGAATGCTAGAAACACCCCCCCCCCCCCCCCCTTTTGCATAACCTTGTTTGGACGTAGCCTAAAAGACAATGTCACACACGTAGAGGAAACCTGTTCACAATTGCGTGTACAGCAACACATACCAGGGCAAAAGCATTGTCATCCAAACAGGAGCTGATGGCTGCACGCAAGCGTCCACCTCAGGGGTCAGCGAGTCGCCATGTAAAGTTAGGTCATGGGCAGCCTGAGGGGTGGCTGCGGTTAAATGAATGAGGCGTACATTTTCCCTCAGGAGCAACCTCTAGTTATTTTATTAGCCGCACCCAAGCGCTACAGAGATGCCTGACTTTTTTTTCGCTCCTCTAAGGAAGCAACATCAACAATTTTAATATGGTGGGAATTCAGTTACAACAGGGATTTCTGAATTTATCATTTAGACACATGGGTGTCACGTTAAAAAAGAAAAATCTGAAAGATGAAATGATTGACTTGTGCCTTTTCATTTCACCTTGGCAAATTCTACTCCCATATATCATCTTCACACCAAAGTTGTTTTTCCTTTGTTTTTGTCCTCAATTCTCATTCTGTAGTACCATTTCACTCTTGCACCATACAATGTAGTGTCTTAAGTTTTCTTAACCTTCGCCAAATTCCTAAGTCATTACTCACCGACCCCAGGGGTTCAATTGATCTTAGATTTATGGAACACAGCTCTAGTAAATGTTCTTTTTGTTGTGGATAGTTTGTGTGCAGTCACCTTCAGATCTGGGTGTGCAGGCTGGGAAGGCTAAAGTATCTAAGTTTTTCTCAAGTTTCTTTGCTGGCAAAAATAAATAAATAAATGCCATCCAATCGCTATAATTCACCAAAGGACAGCAAAATCAAAAACATGAATTTGAGTTAAATGGCAAGCTATAAAAGAAGATATGTAGCAAGGAAAGAGCCTTCACTTTTCCTAGTGTCTTTTTTTTTTTTTATAAAGAGTCCACATTAATCTTGAAAGTGTACCTAAGCGGATCCAACATAAGCCTGTGATTTCGAAAATAGTTTTTCCAAGTACTGACGTATCTGATGCCAGAGGCTGAAAGTCCTCAGAAACTGTAAGATCAGCCATCACCACTCCTCTTCTACACACCTTATCCTCCCATTGCAGACACGTTTCAAAAAGAGACCCAAAACACCATCCAGATTTATCTTAAATTTCTGTCTTTTCATACCTAGCTATGAATGACCTACTTGCAAAGCACAACCTGGATGAAAGAGTTGCTTCCTGATGTGGAAAGAAAAAAGACATCTTACATGAGTCATGAAAAAGTGCTTGTTGCCTCATTGGACTTTTTAAGACCGGATACACCCACCTTTAACTAAAAAGGGTCTGTGTACCTTGTATGAACTATTCACAGCTGAATCTTAAATATGAATTCCTTATGAATATAAACAATGGCCTGTCATTGATAACACCAGATCAATTTACAACAATGAGCTAAATTTTGCAGGCATGTGATCAATGACTCACTCCAAATGTGCCAAAAAAAGTGTTTCACTTACTTAAACATCCTTTTTAGGGAAATGTCATTATTATGTCATCCATGTCATTATTAATTCAAAAAGAATTTGAAACTTTCGGTATGCTCGTCATTGTTAAAATGCTTCAAGATCAATAATGTTCTAAAATACTATATTGCGGTATTTTTTTTCCAAATTGACCAATTTGTTACTTTTGGGCAGTTTCATCAAACACAAAGCTTTGCAGGAAGTTGCTTGTTTTGGTTCAAAGCAACTAAATTGCCCAAGCTAAATTGACGGCAAGAAAATGTGACCACTTCTAACTCCTTGCTGTTACCTGCAAGGATTTGAGACCAAGAAAGAAAAAGAAAAAGGTGCAGAAAAGTGTTCTCGCAGCTTTCAGAGTGGCAGAGAAGACTCAGCTACAGACTTTTTAATCTGTCTCTCTTACAGTGAAAGGCCATGCTATCCAAAGCCTCCATGATACACAGCCGGAAAAGCTTTAGTGACTAAGTGCACCTCCACCCAGGGGAATTAAGGATGGAAGGAGACCTCCAAGCGTAATTCTGGCACATTCCGAATTATTGCCTTTTCCAAGCTGGCCTCTCTAGCCTTATTTCTGCCGGTACTTGTTTCGTACAATCTTCAGTAGTCGTCTTGTGTTTTGCTTGGCTGCTTAAAAAAAAAGGCCCTCAGAGATTTACCCGAATCTTGTTGTTGGATTTGGAGAAAAATCTGGATTTTGGATCCTAACTTGAAGTTTTTTTTCCCCTCTATCAGTAAAAAAAAATTTAAAAAGGCAAAACTATCCCTTTCCATTTTTTTTAACTGTCCACTGCTTTCTATGCAAGTTCTGTTCCACGCCATGACATCGAATATTCCCTTTGAAAAATAAAGTTGCATGCAAAAGTAGAAAAAGTATGAATGGTCTTTGAATTTGGGCAAAAAAAAAATGGCAAGCAGGTGAGAGAAAATGAGATGGATGGATAAAACGATTTGAGAAAGCAAAAAAAGATGACGCGCTTGTGGCTAAAAGTGTCCCTTTCCCATTTTCGATCTGAACGATTCCATTATCTTGACATAATCCATCCAAGATCAGCTTACTCTCCAATCTGCCTTAGAAGATTTCACGGTGAAAGAGCGCTGGCTCTGCCACTGCATTTCAATCAGGTCATTGTTTCAAACTTCAAGGACAAATGGTCCAAGCTCGTATGTTTTCCTGCTTTTCCAGTGTCCATTGCTCCTAAGAACCGAAACACAGCATTGTGATGACCTCACAGAAGATTGCCAACTCTATGTTGACTCCACACACACGAGGTTTAACAACTTTAAATATTTAACGGCCACACTACGTTTGCCAGCCTTAAAGCTTTCCCCACAGAAGACACTTAACACATCTTACACCACAGGAATAAACCCTCAGCCTACCTACTCTTTGAGACATATATAAGAAATTGTTTTTTTTCCAAGTGTATCAACTTATAATGAGTTTTCACTAATGACATGGATGTATTGCATGTGCTTTATTATTATTTTTTAGGTATGGAAGATTTGAAATAAAAATCTACGCTATTACAGTCAATTTAATGATGACATAGTTTACAGGTCGTTGGTTAGTGTCCATCTTACTGGATCATTTACAAACAACTAGCACTTGCTTTCAAATCTGTTCTTTGGGGGTCCATAAAAAGCCATTCGTCCACAAGACTGTTTTGGATGGGGGAAGGTGGCAAAAAAATAAACAGCTGGTGTTTATAAATGACTTGAAAAGTGACAGAAAAAATAAGACTGTCGTGTTTTAAGACTTTAAAAGGATGGTGAATCATGCATGGGGGAGATGGAAGATGAAAATAGGAATTCTGTGTGAGACTGATGCAGAATATGCCTGCTAAAAATGAAACAATGAGATCCCTTCAACAGCTGCGGATTGTCTTCCCAGGAGATTTGCAAAAGTTGCAAATGCGGCGATTTATCCTTCCATATCTCATCGACTTAGTTCTTTTCTAACAAGAATAGTGGGAATGACATTCAGCGAGGCCCTTAATATTTTTTTACCTCCCGTAAGAATTCATGCATCGAATTATGGGAGTGTGGAATGCTACACGTCAGTCTGGAAGCATACACAGTTTCATTTAGAGAAATGTCCTGCGTTTTTTTGGTTCAATGTAAAAGCCAGCGCAAATTAAATGTCAGGTCTTTTTTTTTTTTTTGCAGCTCAGATGTGACAGTTTTTGGGATCCCTGTGAAAAAGTCTACAGACCTTTGGAGGTTTGAAAGTACACTTACTGTGCTCAATGTGGATCATTCTGTCAATTGTGGCAAATGTTTCTGGCCCATGCCAGTTAGCTTTAATATGAGATAAATACAATTATAAAGCCAAGCTCAAGGCTATGCATATTAGCTTTTAGATCTATGCATTTCCATAATTTCCTGCTCGAGTCCGAGTTGTTTCCGTGAAGCTCATCAATCTAACACACAACTGTTGTGAAAAAGTTAAGAAGAAGCTCCTTATTAGGATGTATAATACATTATAGCCATTTTAAATCAGATTTTAAAAAAGGTATAACAGAAAATGTCTTCTCTTCAAAGCTTTTGGTATTTTTGACACTTCAGCTTTATTTTAACATTCACTCTTTTTGCATTTAGTCCACTCTCCCTTGCAGATTTTTGATGATCACTCAGTTTTAAATAACTTTACTTGGCCCCGAAGCAGAATGAAAATAAGTGAAGTGCAGTTCTTGCCAAAATCTTGCATAGACTTCTGGCAACCATCTCCAAACTGCTTCATATGTAGGCCTGATTCTTGTAGTCGCCGCGTCATCTTTTAATAGCTATAGACCTCCTTTTCTGTCCTCATGTCTTCTTATTCCCCTCCCCTCACCACAGCATGGATAAATAATAAATGGATCATCATGAGAATTGCTGTTTCAGATGAGCAGCTGCATTTTGTGAGTCAAGTGCCCCTAATTTCACCCGACGTGAATAGCGCTAGAACCAAAACCTTCGAAGGAAGACAAGTTCCGGATGGATTGCTAAAATCTTTTTCGCATCTAGGGCAATTTCTATGCAGGATCTATTTGATGAGAAGACAGTGGGAAAATAGAGATGTGCTAGAAATGGTCAGGGAAAACATTATTACAATTTGCGATCGGGGGCAAATTATTTGAAAGAATAAAGCAGCCAGCACAAGACACACTTTCTATTCCCATCCCAAAAAATAATGGTTCCATCTCAGACAAATTGTGCTTGTCACCACACACAAACAAAAAGAGAGTAGTATCTTCAATTACCTCAATTATACAGGTAAATAGTTAACTAAGTCACTCAATGGGCATCCGTTTTCCAGTTTCTTTTAATATTAAAATCCAGTTACCCTAAAAGAGAGGCCCACAGACACTACTAAATATCTTTTTTTGTGATCTATACAAAGCTCCTCACACTCCGCAATATACAGTACTGATAAAAAGCTTCATTATGCGACAATACACTAGTCATCACGACTCATTTTACCCTCTAGATCTCCTCCCTTTCTCTCATTGTCTAAGGGAACAGATAAGGCTGCCATAGCTTGGCTGGATAAAAAGCCTGACTTTCTCAGAGCTACTGCAGTTTGAGGAAAGCCAAATTGCCAAGTCGATCTGGTCATTACACACAGGGATTATAGCAAGAGCCTGTGCGTAGTACTCCAAATAATTAACTGAAAGAAAAGTTACGGATTCAAGATAGTAGTGGAATCTTCAGGATGCCAATGTGACAGTGGTTAATCTGTGGTTAGTAGCCTGTTTTATTAATGACTTTAAAATTTTTGAAGATTTGACACCTAACATGTTGAACCTTCCAAAAAACACACAATTTGCCTCAGGATTGCACTGTCAATGTGATGCTGCCTAATACACACATTGTGAGGAGGAAGAGACAGCTACTCCGGGCAAATTGTTCCGGTGCTGATGGTGAAAGTTATTGGAGAAGCACCCTGAACAAAAGCGAGCCTCAGGGCAGAACCACCACTGCCTCCACCGGGCGATCACATTTCACCTTAGCTGCACATTTTGCTTCCATTTCCTCCCGTCCAGCATTTTTACCAAGTAGGATTTAAACCTTGATGTAATGTGCCAAGGGACCTAGAATGCACGGGCAAATTTTGTGGCTTCAGGTTACAATATTTGCACCTTTCAGCAATTTTTTTTGTCTCTCATTAGTTTTTCCCATAACATATTCTACCTTACTGAGCTTTTGCCAATGCAGTAAAAAAAAACTTTGCCACTTGAAAAATCACATCATGGGAAAGATAAAAATCAAAAGAATACGACAAAAAGTTGTTACTCTGAAGCCAGTTTTGTGTTCAACATCCTTGAATGCGGCCCCATACCAGAAAGTCATGTCAGAATGAAGCATGCAGCCATAAACTTAAACCTCCCTTAATTGCATGTGGCCAAAGACTCTTAATCTTCCCCTGACATTTAACTGATGTAAAAAGTGTGTGTGCACACATTCCCTGGGTTGTGGCGACTTCCATCAATAGCGCATTCTCCCAGGAGGTCCCCACCAGCTCTCAGAACACCCACTTCTCTTTCCATTTAAAGCAGGACGTTGTTTCTGGCAAGCCATGAAGAAAATCTACCCCTCTAACGGGATTTTGAAGACTGCTACAGCTATTCTATTCATCCCCCGAACCTCCCTCCCGGCAGGCGTGACACTCTGGTGAGAGTCGTGGGGAGGAACCAATGAAAAAGGATGCTTAACTGTCAATATTATCATATGCCTTCCCTCTATTGACTTTCCAGCTCATTTCAACTAGGAATCATGGGCAAGTATTTACAAGAGGGGATGGAATGGTACCCTTCTTTCATTTTGAGTGTTTACATTGAGTACTATTGCAGCATTTTATACATGCCTATTCGCGGTGGTGGACAGCAAAGTATTTTCTGTTGGTCTAAACACTCTTAGATGCACAGACTATGTGCTGACATGTCAATCTTATCTGCCCAGAGTCTTCAGAATTGCTAGAGTGGAAAGCGTGATAGACTGTGTGCAGACCTTCACGTACCTTCAAAAAAGTCATTTGAAATATATTGAGTAGCCACAATACACACAAAAAAGCATTAAACCCAAGTTCTTATAGGGAAAGCCTGAACGACAACAACAAAAAAAAACGTTTGATGCAGAGTGGATGCCAGAGGAAATTAAATTCAAACAATATTACTCAACACTGTTACTCCCCTATAGACTTCCTAATGGCACGCTGCTTCCCACCTCAACATGGCAGGCGAGAGAAGAGCCAGCCCATCAGCGTCTGACTTGCTCTTCTTCCTGCACTAATGAGGACGAACGGTCTGAAAGGATGCATTTACGAAATATCTCCTCACACTTTTTTGTAGAGGTAACCTTTTTCAAAGGCTTTTTTCACAGCACCTCGGTGGAAAGGAAACAATGTTAAAGGTTCTTTTCGATACTTGGCTGACATTTATCATCTGATGCCAAAGCTGACAGCATAGAAAGGAGAGAATGGTGGAGACATTGAGACTAGGGAGGCATGACGACGCAATAGAATATTTTTTTCTAGATTAAATATCTCCAGTGTATTGAACCTGGGAGTTATGAAGGTCATGAAAAAAATAATGTAAAAAAAATAATTCAAAATTGAGTGCTTCCTTAAAGATTGATTTGAAGGGGTGGCCAATATTAGGTAGAATGAAAAAGAACATGTGCTTTTCACACTGCCGTTTCTTAAAAACAAGGTGGTCTTGCAAAACAAGATAAAAGTGTCAATGTGTATTTCATGTGCTATGATATTCCAAGCACTCTCTCCTTCCTGACTCCCTTGAACAAGTACATCTGCCCTCTTTCTGGCTGAGTTGAATCTCTGCTGATGAAATGATGATGAAATGCATCCCCACAGTCTCTTCTCGTGGAGTACTGTAAGTTATTTCCCCTATCCTAACAGAGGGGAATTTGATTGGACTCTGATTGCCTGCTTCCTGTTCACAAAGAATCAACGTGGCAACTGATTGTTCTGCTTTTGTTCTGTTCTTTTCTTCCCCCTCGGTAATAGTGGGGGGAGAAAAAAAAAGTTTGTCCGACGCTGCAGCAAGTCTGTGACTCATCAACTTCAAAGCGGATTCTGCAATCCCTTTCTTCCAGGCGCACTGTGGCATCAGAGCACAGGCCGTCCCCCAGCTCGGGCTCCCCGTGGAGCAAAAGCAGGTTTCTGTCATAGCGCTTAATGAAGACCTTGCACTCAGTTTCATCAACTTTTCTTCTTCTAGCCATCCTTTTCTTGTCTATGACTTTCATCATTAACACAAACGCTGACAATTGTGCCCTGTTAGAATTGTTAGATGTAGTTGTAGGGGGGGCATATTTGCAAAATTATATATATAATGTATAATATAGATAATATATATAATATATAATATATATAGAAAGTATATATAGATAATATGTAATACATATAGAATATATATATAGATAATATATATAATATAGATAACATATATAATATATATACATAATATATAATATATATAGAGAAAAAATATATATATAATATATAGGGCCACTATTTAATATTTTTTAACAATCAAGATGGATTTTAGACCTATTTTAGCGATGTAAAGTTGGAGTCCCCCAACCCCTAAATGATGATTATTATGTGGTCAGGTGACAGTGTCTCCAGCTTTTCCTGGGTATCCCCTGGGGCCTTTTTCTCAGTGACATCTCAAGGGAAATCTAGGGTCCTCATGAAACCAATGCCTCAGATACCTCCCGTTTCCTCTCAGTGAGGATGAAAATCCCTTCAAGTCTTTTTTTTAAAGTCACTCTTCTCCTGTCTTCAGTTAGCAGGAAAAAAGCAGCTCATTTAGGCATCCTGTGTTTTTACATTTTGTGCATATTTCTAATAAAGGAATATGAGACTGTAATATGTGAGCAGCTACTGTTAAGTTGGACTGTTTGAAAGAGGTCTTTAGATGCATTGGTTTTCTTTTATACTCCTCTTTGAATCAGTAATCCCTGGTAGCTCATCATTTTCTCTAGATTTCTCACCTCTACCCTTTTTTCGAAGAGCGAAGTGTCTTGTACGTTTGATTGACCATATTTTCTGGCGTCTCCTTTGTATGGCAGTCCGGCTGTCAAGGCCCTGCGATTTATTTGCCTGTCTTTACCCTGCACCCATCAGCCGGCAAGCGCTCGCCAGAAACCTGACCTCCTCGCAATAAACACTTATCTCGCCACTTCCAAAAATGTCCGCGCCTGCATGTGGGTCCAGTAACTGCCAGAATGAACCATTGGGCAGCTCAGATAAACCGCAGAGGCGCATCTGGGGTCTACATTCAGGCAATAAAAATGAAAAATGACAGAGAACAAGGGCCATTGGGTTGAAAAGTCAAGCCTCATAAAGGAGGCTTATTAAAATGTGACCTTTTCTAACTCCAACATTTATTTTCAACATTTCATGGCAATTACGTGTCGGAATTCTGGCTCCTTGGCTCTAATCCCTTCTCAAATACCTCGCTCAAGCATCTTGCCTTTGTTCTTCCTCTCACACTCGGCACTTTATTACATGTGCTTGCAAGTCTTAGTTTCCACTCTCACAGCTCTGTTTTCCACCGTCATCATTTACCTGTTAACCTGCCCTAAATTGCCCATCTTTTTGTTTCAATATCGAAAGGCTGCCTGCAAGTTTAACTCACTTTCCATTTTCAATTGAAACAAAGTTTCAACCAATTCTCACCAAGCCTCAAGTTCTTCATCGTCTCAACCAATAACTGATGTGCGCATCCCAACTAGAGCATCAGGGAAAAACAAAATGTCGAGGCTAGCGTGTCTCCAAACGCAGCTAATCCTTTTTAATCAAGAGTCTGCGAGAGTGCTTTAGTCAGACTCCATTTACAAACACCATCAACAAACATCTTTCACCCTGTTGAGATTAAAGTATCGCAAAAGCCTGATTGGTGTTTGAGGAGGCCAACAAATATCATCATTAGAGATCAGGCTCCTAGTTTAACAGGCTTTCGCGATATCTGCTGCATCATGTAAACACTGATACGGACTTTTAGGACATTAGTCAGGGCTTGTAGACACTTCATAGAAGCATGAGTCACATTTTCTTTGCAAAATTCTCTTAGTCTATTTCATACTCTGACCCACTTTTCATGGCTTGTCACATGAACACAGCGACAAAGTGAAAATGGGCGTCACTCATCTTGTCCAGCATTGGAACATTAGCCAGCTGCAGGGTGCAAAACATAAGATTAAGCCAAAGCTTTGTGGGCTGTTTTCAAAGTATGCCTTCGCGAGCTACTTAGTGTAGTCTCCCAGCTTCCGACCCCCCTCCCCACCTCCTACTTCCCCCTGAATAAAAACTTCCAAAGAGCAGTATGTAAGTAACTGAATTATTCCAAGTCTCTGAATAATTTCCACATCTTGCACAAACCCCCAATGCACCCCCACCCCAATGACCTACTTGGAAAGACAACGCAATCAAAGAATCCCTCTGACATTCCGTTTGTTTGGAGTTAAGTGACTACTCTGAGGAGCTGGCTTTAATATCAAGTACACAGAATGACACTGACTTAATCAAGGTCTGATTCTACCTGGAGCGACGGCGCAAGAAAGTGACCGTGAGAAGATGGGAAGGATGAAGGAGAGAAGCCAACTGTGAAGAGAATGCAACTCACCCTGTTTCAGTGTGACTGTCACACTAAATGAATTCTATGCAGTAATACAAGAAATGGACCTGAATGAAAAATATAACTAAAAGTTATATCAGGTGTGTATATTCAAGTCATTCTTGCTTACTACATCAATTATTTAAAAAACAAATCCACATCTAACCCTCATTTTTGACACTGCATATGCAATTCATGTTCACTGGAAAGTAGAACATAAACTGGTCCCTAATTTTGAACACTCAAAAATCCAATCTAATTGCTGCCATCCCTCCTACTTAATATAGGTTGACCAAACAAATACTTTTCATGATGCCACTGTCTTCCAACATCTCCAAAATAATACTCCTCAAAGATTTTCCTCTACAGACAGTTCTAAAAAATATTTGTAAGCAATTTTAGAACGAGGTCCAACATGACACATGAACCAACACTGCCCCCTGAAGGCCAACTACATTTGAAAAGTGGGGTGAAGAGGTTGAGATAGGGGGGAGGGGGTTCAAATTTCTTCAAAGCAACTTAAATACAGGTTTATAAAGGGTCTCTCACCAAAGATATATATGATAATGCAGGTAAAATGGGCACACAATCAATGGGATGAGAGGATATTTTAGGGGTACACGGAAAGCAAAGAAGATTTATTAGGGAGTACTACTAGGGGGAAAATGCACCTTGCTAGTTGATGCAGTTATTTTTATGCCAAGTCATTCAGGGAAGTTTGGTTTACTTGCGGCATGAAGTGAAAGTGGACTTTGAAAATTATGCAAATGGAGCACAACTTTTACACCGACTATAATCAAATGCGACAGTTTATTTTCAAAGCAATCACTTTGAGAGACCACTGCACAATGAGCACAACAAAACCGTGAAGACAACCTTCCTCTCTTACTAATGCTTCGTTCAAACTTTGTTCTAAAGACTCCGCACGCAAACTAAAAAAAAAAAAAAGAAAGACTGAGTTTTACTGCACCAGACAAGTGTCCATCCGCATCTGCTTGCAATTATGATGATTATATTCTTTTAAACAAAATCTATGGAAGACAGATAAAATGTGACGTCCAAATTAGAAGTCGAAGGAACCGAATTTGGAAATGTTCTTGACACTAGTCATTTTTCCACCATCTTGGGATATTTTCAGTTTAATCATAACAACAACAACCAATCAAACTGGGAAATGGATTAGATTGTGATGAATACAATAATCAATTTCTGTGAAGAATGTTTTTGTATTTGTGAACACATCATCTGGAGGTGTTTATAAATGCATTACACTCCAAATGAAATGTCCGAGTGCATTTACACCAAAAATGATGCCAGTTTAAAATGTACAATTGTTATCAACCACTCGAGGAGAAAAAGCCATTTTTCAGAGAATAAATCAGTAGTGTAATTTCTTTCAGAGAAAACATGCAATCAGTAGTTTTATTATTTCAATTAGTAAGTGTTTAACATACTCAAATTCGGTCCAAATGTGGATATACTAATTTATATATACACTTCACCTATGCTGTTTTTAAACCTGTAGAATTTTGTCACTGCTTTGTCAAGCCATTTTGGAATTTGTCGTTATCCATTGTCATCTTAATCGCCGTGACTGATGCAGCGAGAAATGCTGAGAATGTCAAATGGGCCAGCGTAGGAGGGACGGAATGCTACGTGCATCAACAGTGATTAAGGCAACCAGTCAATTTGCTGCTGCACTGCATGTTAAGTATCATTGGCAGAGCTCGGTGAATCATTCTTGCTTGGACTTGCTCGCACATCACAAGAAACGTTGCAATTAGAGAGCAACTCCTGCCTTACAGGCCTGCTGACATGCAAAGGCAATCAGATAGATTACTGAGAGACCGTCAGTTATAGTGAAAAACACCCCAAACAAGTTCTGCACTAAGAAGACTGCAAGAGAGTTCCAACTATCAAAAACAAATCATATTTATGCTGTTTTTATAACCTCACAACAGGTTTTTAAAAATGCCATCTTCATGGATCATGGCACACACTATGAATTTCCTATTCGCATTATGTATTATTGTTATGTATTCAGCCGCTTCAATTACTCGGTAAACATGTTTTCCCATACTTCCTTGGAGAGCTTTTTATGATTGATGCTTTGTCTTTAAAATGCATGTTTATGGATTCATTTGTTCTCCTTTCTGTTGCTTAGTTTCTTAATGTATGTGCAGCCTGGGGATGCAAATTTGTACATTTGGATTCACACAATTGTCAAATGAAACAAAAAGACCAGTGGATTCATTCATTTAGCTATTTGAAACACAAGATCTACTACCTTTTAACAATAAATTCAAGTTCCTGTTTTAAAGACAAAACCATGGAAATCACTCCATGTCAGACAAGGTAAATCACAGCACTTACTCATGCACAAAAACTATGAAAATTACATGTATTTAAAAACAATATAATCACTACCAAAACAACTCACGCAGACAAATACACCACTCTATAAAGACAAAACTTGTAGTTGTAATCCGAACTAAAAAAAAATGATTCCAATGTTGGCGTCTTTTGTATTTCAGGCTTCTTGCTTTCAGTTCAATGGCAATCCGCTGTCAAGAGGGACATCTTTGATGTATTATTTGTTTTTTTTTGGGGGGGGGGGTCTGAAAAATATTTCAAATGTGTGAAGGACCTTCACAGATGAAATGTTGGAGAGTTTTGACAATCCACACTAAAGTTTAGTGCACTTGTGGTAGAAGCCTCAATAAAAAGTTCTATTTTTTCTTGGTGCTGATTTATTATCAAAACAGTTGTGCTCTTTAGCAAACATATTGGCACATTTTTGCGTGATGGTTTTGTTCTGATTGATTTCATCATCAATAGTTAATATCTAAGTGTCATTTGGCATTATGCATTCAGTCCATGTTGAAAAGTTGAAAACCTAAAAAGGAACTTCTCAGTTAGCAGCGTGTCAGAGGTAAAATGCAGATCTTGCTTTTCGTTCTGTCCGTGCGTAGTTTTTAATTTAAAGCAGAGTCTGGAAAGTAGGCAGGCTTTAATTGAATCACAGGGGGGAAAAACATTTTCTTTTAATTTGGTCATCTTGAGTCTCGGCATGTTCACTCTGAATTTTATTAGCAATGACTGCACATGACCTGTTTAATAATTTGGAGTAACCGTAACCCAATGCCAGGGATTGCAAAAAGCCAAAAATTGATATTCAATTTTGGCCTTTTTTCCAAGGGGGAAAAAAAAGATAAATTCAACAGCCCTTTCGCTTAGCTCATTATATCTGTGAAGATCAAGTGGGAAGAAAAATTGAATAAATAAATTGAATAGTTCAACAATATTGTTGCCACAAAGCACAGCATGGAAGGAAATAATTCATACCCTATTCAAGACTTGAAGGAATAAATCCATATTATATTGGAATAGCAATAAAACAGTCATTTGTGCTTGGCTTCCACAATGTACCTCAATTTTTTGCATCTTAGGTGGAACTTTCAAATGACAGTTTAACAAAGTCCCCAGCTGCCAAGTTTTGTGATCCATAAGTAATTACTGGAAGATAAATGTGAGCCAAGTATATACTGATGTTTATGACTGTCTTTTTAAAGGCCAATCCTATTTGATGTGACCAGCGTCATCAGTCGGTTATGTTTTGAGCAACTTGTGGCAAATCTAATATGCAATAAATTCAGCCAAGTTTTAAAGCATCCTTCAAAGGACGTAAATAACATGAAATCTTCTCAGTGCCTCCCCAAACCAATGTCATCGTGTCTTACAAACGTTAATGCATGCCATTTGTACTCACAATCTTTGCAAAGAGACTAGCTATTGAGTCTACAGACAGGGATCAGAACATAAAACAAGACTGCTATGAATTTGTGACCATTTTCAATCAGTCACACAAGAAGCTATGAGGGAAAACAAGTTGACAATTTGTTGATATAACGGGAATCTGACCTTGCTTGAAATAGTAAATTTTGCAAGGTCATTCAAACCATGTACAATTGATTTTATTACCATCCTCAACCATAGTAATATTTCCATCTTTGTGAGCCAATGAACAACTTCTGCTGTGGCCTCTCCCATGGTCATGGTCAATCATTCCCTTTGCAGCATTCTGAGCCCTATTTTCCATATTTAATGCCTATTGAAAAAACATGGGTTTTATTTAGCAACAGCCTTTTGACATATGCTATCCTCTAGCTATGACTCTCCAAGTCAAGTGTCATAATCCTATTTACAACACACACACACAAGAGTGCCAAGTAAAGCTGAGAAGGCAGCACTTATACAAGATGCCAGCGACTTTGGTAGAGCAAAGTAACCATGTACTAAAAGGTCGACTGCCAGGAATACAATACAGATGGAAACAGCACGAAGTTGGGTAAGAGATGGGCCGGCTAAGTCAATAAAATCGAGACCCAATCAGATTAAACCGTCATTCTGGTGGGGCTCTCGGGCCCATCTAACTTTTGCCTCGTTTTCTACAGAGTAGACAATAACCTAATAGGATACTTGGCGGCAGTCGAACACTTTGTCTTTGGCTACCTTCCAGTGGCCAGGCGAACAATCCAAGACTATGCAACTATACCTTGTACGCTGGTGATGCCGTCAACGAGACTCGGGGAAAGACAAGGGCGCTGACTAAGGTATCAACATTCGTTGTTTAGTAGTCTGGGGCGTGACGATGACAGGGTTGTAGGATGTCTGAACTTTATTACCACTTTAGAATTTGTTCAATCACATTATTTACAATGTGTCAAGGGTCCATCCCCCATAGCACCCACTGACAGATGGGATCAACCCTCTACAAACTAAGCAGTAGAAATAACAAATGTATGGAATTTATGTTCTAGTTCATGCAAAAAGGCCAAAAGCATTTATAGCATTTTTTTTTTTAATTCTTCAAAATGCCAGTTTATTTTCAATTTCTAATCTTCATAGAAATGGTTACTTGGCCAACTAAATTTCCAGATATCCAGTTTATTACCATAAAACTTCCTCAAATATTAATATTAGGGTCATCCATCTGATACATAAAATGGCAAAATGGATTCAAAGCAAAAGGTCAATAGCTCCACATTTGTATTCTCTGTGGAGGCTGTACAGAAGTGCTTGTAAACCTTTAACAAGCCCATGACCCTACTTTTAATGTCTACAATTCTGCAAATGGCGGCAATTAACTGTGAAATGGAGTATGGCATTATTTTAGAATCTATAGTTGGGAGCATAGGTTCATATGGACCAACTATCAACATTAGAGTCATTATCATTTTAACTCTATGTAAGTCATTGGAGAGGTCAACAAGAACGCTGTCACCACCCACAAGCCAGTTTTTACTCCTATTAAGTAGGCCATATACCATTATTGCATACTGTATAGTTTATTTCTCAGGTCTTGTTCTAGCTAACTAGCTGGATTTCATCAGTGTCACATAGAAACTTTGATTTCTGAAGGGGCAGGCAGCATCATATAGATTTTCTCATTTTTTCATTCATTGAATGAAAATTTATTGAAAAGAACCGATGTATATCCCGCCCTACAATTTGCCAGTTGCATTTTTATTACTTGTACACCTCGCTGTCAAATTCAGCTGCTGTCTTAATCGGAACAAGTGCACTAGGCAACTCTCTAATGGATTCTGATGAAGGGTGGATCTCTATTTCCAACCAACAATACAGACGAGGGGAAAAAAAATCATCATTTAGGTGTCTTAAAGACGGCGTAATTAAACAATACTTACAAAAAAAAAAGGAAAAGCAAGTTTCGCTGGCCTGAATCGGCAAAACAAAACCTCTCCAGCAGAGTTTGATACGGCTGCCAAGACAATCACCGAACAAGCGGCCATTAAAAGCGAACGGGATAGTTTGTGTGCCAAGTTAGACACTCTCACAGATGAAAGGTTCCCTCACACGTAGAATGGAAGCCCCTCATGACAGAAATACCAACAAACAATGTTTCTATGTCTTCACACAGTGAAGGATTTGCCAAAATGAGCTGCATGCCAGTGTAATCCCTGCAAAGGTAAACAGACCACAGAGAGTTTATTTGGAAGTCGGGGACCATAGTCGGCTGTCATCTCCTGCTGAGACTTTGAATGCTCGGAAACGGGGGAACGCGAAGCCAGTCGGGACAGGGAGCAAACTTTCCTTTGGAGTCTTGGGCCCCATTTTAGGTGTTTCAGCACTTGGATTCTCCTCACAAAATAAAGTCCTGTTTCGGTATTGGCCTATTTCTTACTTTGACTAACTTTTTTTTTTTTTTTTTGCAGTGATAACATAGGGAATCAGTAATGGACGCAGGACTGAATGGGACACGAGAAGTTTTCTCGAGACAACTAGACAGCTCCTGTCAAACTTTTGAAATGTGTCAAAAACTGAAAAAAGGTCAAACGCATGGATATGCTCGACTCGGTTATGTCAGTCAAAATGAATATTTTTAGTGCTCTTTAGGGGACTAGATAGGCATAAAGACACTGCTGTTCCAACTTAATTACCCAGAATTGTTTTTCTAATTAAATTTAGATAAAATATTTGGCCCTTTAAACTTCAAAGAAGAAAACTTATTAATAACAACAAGCTCTATTTGAAGGGACCTCTACACAATAACAACCTAAATGAACAGATGAGGGAAGTATGTTGACAAATAAAGCCAAAATTATCCACTTATATGAAAACAACAGAAAAGTAGCCAAATTTGAGTACCAAATTCATTTTCAATTGTTCACATGACACGACTCAATTTCAAATTAAACTCAGATCGAATTCATACGAGTTTTTAAATCTGGGGGGAGGACATCACCTTGCTAAAAATGCCACATACCAGGGTTAAATCTCACTTTCTAGTTTTAAAAAAACTGTCACTTCTAGTTCTTCCACCCTTATCGTCCAGATTGGTCAATTTGACACAGTGCAGCCAGGTACAAAGTGTAATGCAAGCATCGGTTTTCAAATCAATACTTTTAAAATGGCAAGTTCCTTTCTGAGCGAGAGTCTTAAATTGATGAAAGAAAAAAAAGGTAGGTCTCACACCTGTGCCAAGGAGAGAGCGGAAGGAGGACAGGTTATTAGCCTTTAAAACAGTGAAAGTGCTGAGGCTTGCTATCGATTTATAACTTTCATCTGTTCGATGCGGCAAATGCATGCATAATGACAATTACGGAGGGTTCTGATCTCTAATCTGCAGGCCATTCATTTTTGTCAATCCGTTCATTTATATTCATTAGCCCTTTGAACTTAAACGTAACTTTCCCTTCACGCTGGCGAGGTCGGACACGCTTTTGCTTTTTAACTTTGGCGTCGCACCGCCGCTTTGTTTATATCTAGCCGTCCATCTCATAAAACCCGGGCCATATCTCAGCGGGGTCACCTTGTCTTGTGGAACGTCCAAACTTTTGATGGCCAAAACAGCTACCTCATCCCTTTTCACAAAAGTTCTTGCTCTCAATTCGGTCACATCATCAAAAAAATAGAGTAAATCAAGGCATTTATTATCATTTCAGAGTCAGCAGGCAGTTTAAAGCACCAGCATGTCGCTGGGTGGGTAAGAAAGTTTCCTGAAAGATATTACAAGGAAAACAACAAACACTAAGGTTTGTCTGGAAAATGTTATACACGCTAGCATTAAAAAACACATGCTGCCTATATTTATGATGTTTATACAATAGTTTTTCCTAAAGCTTAGTAATATTGGTAACCAACTGTGAATTCAGCAGTCGAAAATAACGCAATCTAGGATGAATTTTCCAATAGACTGTCTAAAAATGTAATTAAATAGTTCTCAAACTGCTATAAATCAATACAAAAATAGCAATATGTCTTCCCAGCACTTTAGTTTATCACCTCAGTTTGTTAACTAAATGATGATTGTACATTAAAGAAATTAAACTTAGGTGTTCTGTCACTCTAACCGCAGTAAATGTCAAAACAATGGAATTTCATTAAAGGAGCATACAACAGCTAAGTATTTCAAGCATTCACCTCTCAAGAAAACTGTTCAAAGCTCTCAATAGCTTCTTTTTCTACAAGGATTTAAAGCAATTGAAAGAAGAAAAAACCTTCTCAGACTGCTGACATTTCCCAAGCACTTGACCAACAACCTAAGAGCTTGAATTACTTGGTAGGCTCTCCATTCTAAAAAGCTCACCTCAGCCATATCTTTAACAGCTTTGATTAAAGCATAACAGTTGACGGACTGCAACAACAGTCAGAGCCCAACTTCTCCACACAGCGCAACAAAGCAAATGCCGTTAAAAAAATCAATTACTATAATGGCACAGCACAACATTGTGATGATAAATAAGTACACTTTTTTTTCCAGGGCTGCCTTTCATTATCATGGACATGTTATGACCAGCTAAAATTGACTTATGTCTTCTACTTTGATGAGATGTGTAAAAATCAATGTATAAAAATGGAGACCAGTAAGGTTGTTAAAAAGAGTGAAGCTAGGCATTTTACCGTATGAGTTTTGCTAATGGATGACATAGGCGTTTGTATTTCATTTTGAAAAAGTAGGGTCAGAAGGTACCATGGTCTATCACAATATTAAGCTACTGCAGTATAAAAGACAATGAAAATTAATATTTTCATTGGGGAAATAAAAATACTTTGGGCCCATTCCTTGATAGAGATATTAGAAATGCCAATATATCTAGTACAAGACTTGAAAGCTTTGACAGAGTAATGATTCCAATGAGGAATTCCACAAAAAAAAAAAAAATCTTCCATTAAAGAAGCTCCAGTGAGATGAAAAGCAATCATTGATAAAAGCATGACAGCCATGAAAAATAATAATGGCAGCGACTTTGAGCAATGCATCACAGAAAAATATAAAAGACACACATGAAAGATTCCCATCCATTTCACCACAAATCTTGGATGCCTATCCCCTTTCTCAACATTCCCAGCTTTTATCAAAAAATGAGAAATATCCACCTGGGCTTTATTTTGGTCATTTTCGACAATTTCACGTATAGTTTTCGTCACATCCCATTTCTGCCACAATTAGACGGTATCAGTAGAAAAGGAGAGGCAGGCAAAAAGAATTACTGCATCCATGAGCCCTCAAGCGTGTTCAATGTTTAAATCATCCATTGTGAATGAGTCAGCATTTAAATGATGCAGACTTTGTGCCTGTGAGTTGACAAAGCCACTATGTGGGTAGGTTTTACTGGGTGTAATTAGTGTTTTCTAGATTAATTTGCCACCAAATTAGGCCTGACAACACTAAACAAAAGTTGGCTGATCCGAAGCGGTAACATTGTTGTTAACAAGAGTTGGCGCCCCAAAGCCAACCATCCTCAATGTATACAAAAGTGGAAATAATACACATTTGTTATGATTGGATCTCAAATAAAAGGTTGAAACTCAGTTTTTTGGTCAACCCATGTCCTTGGGCTCACCTACAGTCAAACGCTTTTGTGTTTCTTTCTTTTTTTTTTCCTCTGAAATAACATGATCACAGATGAAAGCACCTATAATGACTTTTTCCTGCTAGAGGCCTGGATTCTTAGAGAAGGGCTAAGGAGCTCGGTCATCCATGAAGTACTCAGAATCCACTGTTGTTGCGGATTGGCTATCTATTCCTCCATCTTGACTCCCAAGAGTCTTGATCTTAACTTAGTCTGAGTTATTTTAAGTAAGTCTCACTGTCTTGAGCTAAATCAGCCTCATATAAGCACATAACTACAAGACAGATTTAAAAAATAATAATAATGTTACCAGTCCTGTGTAGCTGCAAAAACATGGAAAACGGGCATCTATAGTATTTGTATGGAAAAGTAAAAACAAAAACAAAACAAAAACACATTATATATATATATATATATATATATATATATATATATATATATATATATATATATATATATATATATATATATATATATATATATATATATATATATATATATATATATATATATATATATATATATATATATATATATATATATATATATATATATATATATATATATATATATATATATATATATATATATATATATATATATATATATATATATATATATATATATTTATTTATTTATTTAGAAATGCTACTTAGGACCACAGTCATGATGTAATCTCCATTGGATAGGGATCAGGAGGTTTGTGGAAAAAATAGCTTTTTTATAAAAGTAGTATTGCTAAATTATAAAAAGAATCACATGTATATTAAACAGAAAGTTACATGCAAAAGTGCTGAGGCTCAGGGGGAGGGGGGACTGCCAAAAATAAACATATGAGCCCGCATACATTATTTCTATATAATTACATTGACATACAGTAATTCGACAGTCCTGTTTGTGTGATGTTACACACTCAGCAAAGGCTTTAAATAATTCACTGATTACTGGCAGCGACAGTAAAATTAAGTCTCGTGGGATATTTAGGAGGCGTTGTAATTACAGTATAGCAATGCTGAACACAACTGGGTTAAGCAAATAACTGAGGGGGGCAAAGTTTTAAGTCTATATTTGGAGTAAAACCAAACACTAACACAATATGGTAGAAATGAGTTTTAGCCAATTCTTCATTTATCAGTGGGAGGAATTAAGAGGACTCCCAACAAAAATGAATCGCAATTTGTACCTGCCATATTACTTTCATGTCATGCATACAATGTTTAGGTCAAGATGAAGTTTTGAGGAAAATTCCTTGGAGAGAATATAATTTTCCAATGAGATAAATCTTTCAAACTTGTCTAAGTTGATGTCATGATGAACATTTTGCAGAATGGAGAAAACTTCAGGAGAGCGAGAGTTGGAATGACGTAAAATAGACACTGGTGATTGGAACTAAGCATCCAGCAAAAAAAGGTTCCATCATGTAAGGCGTCATCATCAAATGAGGAAGCACATGGGACAATAAGGGGTGAAACAAGAAGACCGCAAACTGGAAAAGAGAAGGGTCATTACCTCCTATATTTTTTATGCCACCACTTTAACGATAGGAGATGATGGAAAAAGTGCAGCCAGAGTTTGATCATGCAAAGGACCAAGCGGGATGCTGATATGCTGATTAGAAGTAATGATCAGGAAAGTAGGAGAGCAAAAGACTAAAGGGCAGGAATAAATTAAATGAGGCGCTCCCCGAAGGAGGCATCGACGTGCACTGCTGGTATCTTTCAGTGCATGGACTTTGGTTTACAATGATGCTATAAACCTGGCTAGTGCCAGAAGTGTCTTTTCAAAATGTCCTCTAACGAGACACGCCCCAGAAGAATTTACAATGGAGCCTTACATTGAAAAAAAATGGCACACTTTTGTTCCCCATTGATGAAAAAAAAAAATTCTGCATCAACTCAGACATTTTTTGGATGACCTTTAACTGTGCTTTTGTCAGTTTGGGCTTTTCATTTGTCGTTCTTGGCGTGACTTTCATTCTGTTGTTGTCTGCTAACTTTTTATTACATTGGACAGTCCATCACATTTCTTCTCCTGTGACTCTGCATGCCTGTCTGAGTGATTATACTTTCCCTACAGTTGTTCACCACTCCCCCATTGAGACCTTTACAGAATTAAATCTGTGCCGACATTGAGGGGGAAAAAAAAAGGTCAAATTGGGACTTGATCACAGAATGGCTTGGAAATAATAAATAAGCCAAGCACATCATCTGAAATTTTGACAACACTAGACACATTTTTAATAGGCAGGGGGGGATTCAATTACTCTACCCCACGTTCCATCTTTTCCAAAATGTTTGTTGAAGAATCTCAGTTGATGAAATGTTCAAAGTGTACTCTTGTAGTTGGTATTGTAGTGCTGAATGGTGCCAGTGTGAACTCGAATTTTCTTTAAAGCCTGAAGACAGATGGTTTAAATTCAAAAGGAATTCTGGGGTGGGAAAGTTCCAGTGGCCCGTTTCACACCGTGACTGCTGATAAAATACGATTGTTGAAGTTAATTAACATCAAACTGTTCCACTGCTGCTGCACAAGAGCCAGAAGTCAAAGAATAAAAGGCTCAGCAGACCAACTACAACAAGTATTACTTTCCAAGTTAACATCTGAGAGACCAGAGTGATCATTGAAAATTAAAGACTTCAAAGTCTGTATAAGTAATTGTTTATAGTTTTACTATGTGGACTCTGTCATTGTTTGCATCTAGGAACAATTAAGGTGTAAGAATTTTATTTTTACCATTGGAAAAAATATTACAGCGATTGAAACATGTCAAAACAAGACAAAATCATGCATTACCACATGTTTTTATTAATTTTAAGTGTAAATTTGCGATTTCAGAACTGGTTAGAACCACGTCCTCCATTAGCAAACTGCCCTAAGTGAACGAAGACCACATATCCAGTTAGGACCAGTTTCACACCAGCCTAAAAAGTGCACCACAGGAGCAGTGCAGGTGTGAATGCACCACATCAAGAAGTGAAAATCAAACCAATCAAACATTTTTCCTGAGTTTACACAACCATCTCATCTGAAATGTATTGTAAAAACCTGTTGGGTCATTGCTTTGAGATAAATGGACGCGCTGAGATAAATGTAGCGAGTATGTCAAGTAATTGCAAGTGTGCAGTAGCTCTGTATGGGACAAAAATTGGCACCTTAGAGTTGGAACATAATCAGCCTGCCTTACCTCTCTGAATGAGGCCAATAACAGCCTATCATATACGGCAGCAGTGAGAAAGGACCATCCATCAGTGCCCGATGACAGCCGGGTAATTTAAATTCAGCACGCCGAAGGCTTTTGCTTTATGTGTACGTAGTGTGTATGTTACACGGTCAGTTGAAGGAGGACTTTTTCTTACTTTTATTATTTATGAAATAACATTAAAGAGCAGGAAACTAGTGCTTCCGTTGTTTACGTCTTGTTGGTGGTCATATGACATAACTAACTGAATGCAAAAAAATTTCTTTTGGGCATCTCCTAAGTTAATAAACAGTAAGTTTTATGTAGAGATGAGGGTATTTGTATTGTTTCAGTTTCAAACTTAGGTTTGAGATAATCATATTTAATAAATATTTGAGTTAAACAAAAACTTTTTTTGAAATTCTATGTAAAAATGTCAACATTTGGTAATTATCAGCTATAAATAAGTGGCAATTTGAGCTATTATGAAAAAACCTGGCTGAAATCATGTCTCCTGATACCCTGGTACATTTTTAAAAACAAAAAGAATCCTGGCTTTACACCATTTGCACCAAAACACTTGTCATACTCTCCAAGTCTGGTCAGGTTGAGACTAAATATGAGAATGCTACGGATAAAAAGAATCTTGTCTGACAGAAAAAAGGCTACTTTGAATGTCAGCATCACACATCGACGTTTGTGTTCAAGTGTCACTGTTTGATGCCCTCCATCGAAAAGCGCTCGCTCTTCATCTGGGAGCCTTCTCCCCAGCTCGCTACTGCTTGGTGTGTGCGCACGTGTGCTCATGTGAGTAAATATACTACAGCTGCTTGGGTCCACTGGCAGGTAATGAGAAGTTTATGCGTTTTCATTACTCTGTGCCTGACAACAGAATCACTCCGAGGGCTGTTGGCAGCCGGTGGAGGCTGGAAGAATGCAGTCAAATCAGATTAAGGCGTCGAGATGTAGTGTGCCTGCTGCCACAGGTGACTGCACCAAAAAAAGAGACTCGGCTGAAAGGAGTGACTCCCTCTGACCACTGTAGAAACTCTCATTTTTCAATGGTGCCTGTCCAGTAGATAAGTAAAACATGCATTTCAATTTGTGATGATTGGTGTACGGGCACTAGGACAGGCAAACAACAAGCTCTTTAGAAATTGGATAAGCATTAATAATATGAATACTATATGTCACATGCTTCTTGACCAAATCAAATAGCTGCCCTTCAAAGTTCCAGACAAATTAAATGAGTCAAACTAGTGAAACAGTATATAAATTGTTAGGACTCGCACAGATCCATGACTATTAAAAGTATGGAATAAAAAGAACTCAAATGAAACTTCAAAAATAAAAGTACACAGATGAAAAAGGGCTACCTTCCGTCGCATTACTTCCGATTACTTCTAGAGAACAGCGGAACGGGATTAAAAATGTTTGCTACTGATGGTGTATATAAAAAAAATACATAAATAAACAGGTATGTGATTCAGTGAAGTTCAATCTATCAAAGTACATAAAGTATCGCCTGAGGGAACTTGAACCACAAACTTACCAATCAAAAGTTAAAAGACTTTATCCCAATAGCATCTAAATCTAACTACATGTAGTTTCAGAAGGTGTCAACTGCTAATAGGCGCTGTCCAGCCTCGCGCAATCAATTCAGTCAAGGGTGTCAAAAGCATTCCTTCATATCACGCTATCATGCAATTAGTGTCAAAGAAATTTGGAAAAAGTTGGGAGGGGTTTGTGTATGCGGCAAGAGAAAGAAAAAAAAATAAACTCATGGAAAAGATAGATGAGAAACTGAAGTAAACGAGGTCTTGTCAGCTACAACACATTCTCCAGGGACGGCTGTCTATTTTTGTAGGCTGACAAGCATGTTCGCTCTCAGAGCAATGCGCATGAGAGAGCACTTTGGAGAAGAGGGGTTATTGGGGTCCCAGTAAAAACGAGGTGAATCGGGGACATTGCACTCTTGAAAAATTCCCTTTCACACATTTAAATTCAGTTCCCCATGGCGGACGAGCCTGCGACTTCAAGAGTGAAGCATTTACATTGCGCCGACCGCATCACATGCCGACTCACGTGATGGTTGGGCATTGCACGTGGGAATATGCAGATAGAGCGCGTTCGCACGACGCCACGTGCATGTTGGGAATTTTTTAATGTGTTGCAAAAAGACTTTTTACATAAGTGTTTGTATCATGTTGAAATGTATACAGGGTTAATATTTGCCGACAAAACATGCAGCGAATTATAGAAGACAATGCTTGAATTTTCCCCAAAACAAATGAACAGTTCTTCTACGTCTAAAAAGATTTCCCAGATAAGCCAACAAATGAAGAATTCATTTTGAAATTGGAAATAACCAAGCTTTTTGGAATCTGAAAGAAAGACTATACACTACACAACAAAAGATTGGCCATGGTGATGCCGGATCAATTTTCTAAAGACGCTTAAATCCAATTTGACATTCGCCGTCGGAGAGCTCGCCGGCAAAGTTCATTAACTTGATGACTGATTGACACAGTTGGACGTGCTGTGCTGCTGCAGCGTTAACCTCGTGCTTAGCAGTCACAAAGCAGGTTAAGTAATTTAAACCCGACGGAGAGTGAAAGACGAGAAGCAGAAAAAGACGTGTGAGACAGTTGAGGAATTGGCCTTTTCTCTCCACCACCGCCAATCAAAATGTTCTTTCCTGTGTACGGAGCATTTTAATTAATGAGGTGATCCTTAGAGGAACAGATGAGGGAGGGGTATCTGGGGGGCAACTGGCCTAAGCAATTGTCTAACACAGAGTATTTTATAATGTTACATAATTTGACCCCGGGCTGCTGTTGTCTTTATTTTTATCTGCACAGATTGGAAAACATGCTCAACTGGGTTAAAATCAGGTAACAAACTGAAACTTCCATCTTTTTGCTTTCCAGGGACATCTTGTGAAGTCCAACTATATTCCCTAGAGACTGCTCAAGAGAGGACATACCTCTGCCATAATAAAACTTGACAACATCTGCCTCAGGACAACTCTGTTAGATTTTTGCAAGAAGATTCATTCATTTCACTTCAGGAAATAGATTTCAAATCCCATGTGGTATGCACTAATGTGACGTTTCATTTGAACCATGACAACTGGATGATGGGAAGGTTAAGGCCCGACTTAACACGCTAGCTATTTTCTATCACACTTTGGCCATCTTAATGACTTTATTCCTTTGGGTGTGAGCTAAATGAGCTAAGCTATACCAAATAAATCATCTGTATCAAAATATCTACTTGGAGTGAGCATTTGCAATTCTTAGTGACTCTTGAATAGACACCAAAAAAAGTTGAATACCTAAAACACACATGCCAGTATATTTGAAAAATGTCTTCACTTTGAAGGTTTGTCTGAAATCTTGCAGTAGGGAAGCATTTCATTTGTATACAAATACGTCCTGCAACGGTTATCAAAAGCACACAGTATTGAGCAAAGAGGACCTGACTTGAATCACACTGTTTCTCTGTCACACTGGATGTGATCTATTGATTTAGTCCAAGAGATTGAAAGCTTGTGGTGACAGATTCCAGGAGATAATACAGCAAAAGCCTTCAGTGGTGTAGTTTCTATCTTCGGTAAAAGAAATAACATGACCACCCACGGGTAGGGAGTCTTGTCTAAGGCCACATCCACATGTAGCTTTAAAATAATACTAAAAAAATAATAATTAAAAAAAGTACTTTGCCCCCCCGGCATCAAGAAATTTAAAGTGTACGCCCACACTACAATGGCACTTAACTGGAACACAGAATTCAGACATGGGCTGCCTTTGACTAGACTGTTCCAATCTTCTACTAATGCCAACCTTTCATTCTTCAGGAACAGATATTTACCTATACTCGTCCCTTGTGCATCACACTCCTCTACTTTAAGAGAGTTGCCTCTTTATATGCATCTCCATCTCTCGCCATTTTCATTTTCAGCACTCTCTCTCAGCCTGTCGTGCATCACCTTTTTTCATTTCCTGGTTTAAATACTTTCTTTTGACAACTACCATTGCTTTCCAAACTTGCACATGGTCTTTGTTGCAATATTTATGTAAAGGCCAATATGCTGAAAAGCACATTTAGGCGGTTTATTAAGGGTTAATTACAAATTAAATCAGTGAAATAATCAGGAACACTTAAAGAAATAATTTTCAAACATGATTGATAGTTATTACAAGATTTATGTCACACTCTCCTGGTTGTTTTCTTCTATTTCTCCCCCAAAAAACCACCATCTTTGTATTCCAATTCCATGCCGTCACCACTTTACTTTGACCAGCAGTCCATTTTTTTGCTCTTTGTCACCATTTAAAGTGATAAAACTCCAACAAGAAGATGCATAAATTTGAATCACCATAAATATTGCAGTTACTATATTAAGCAAGGTCTCACAAAAAGAGTACAAATACAACACACTGTGGGGAAAAAATCAGTTGTCCCAACATCAAAAGGCATAAGAAATGCTGTGCTGAATGCTGATATGGGAAATCTGAGGTATTTTCGTGCTGGGTAATCTGCACATTCAGCTCATCTACATTTTGGGAAAATAAAAAGCTCCAGAGGCTTGTACTATTCTTGTAAACATTGTTGCCAGGGCCCTTTTCTTTCACTGCCAGCTACCTGAACTCAACTTTTAGTCTTCTACAGCAACTTCCTGCTTTGCAAATGTGCATCATTTGCATGCAATGGTGCAATATTAATGCAAATCTTTGGTGTGGTTCCAGCATGATACTTTGCCTCCGACTCACGTCCTGAGGGGTCATGCTATATGCAGAGAATTACGTTCGATGAAAACAAAAAAAAAAAGAAGTGTCAAGATGGTGCTTAGCAAGCAGAGCAACACAATGTTCACTCTCGGGAGTGTCTTTGGGAAAATGAAGTTGGCAGGAATGAATATTTGGCTCAGGGAAAAGGGCGCCATTCAACCACGTAGGAATTACCAACAAGAGTTTGTTTACTATAAAGAGTATTTGTCCTTGCAACTCTAAAGGGTTCTGATGGCTAAAACTCAGATAAGTATGCCAGTAAAGAAGGTATTGGATGAAAATTTAAATTCTAAAATGTGGGTTCTTCATAAAAACCTAGTGTTTTCGTAATGGCTTTTTTGTCGGGTACAATTGAGTCCTCACTTTGTCACACTTGTGGTTCCAACAGTGGGTGACTTTGTTGGCAAGCAGAGCACAAAGTCAATTCTCAAACTATGCAAAGGTAGTTTCAAGGTCACTACGTTAGTACAGTAGATTTTAGCATTAAAAAAAACTAAACTAAATCTACCATATTAGAGAAAGGATAGATGTATAATATATTTGAATTAGTAAAAGTAACTATTTTCCACTAACATGTTTCTATCTGTAGGAAGATGTATAACAAGTCTTACTTAAGGTAGACTTGGCTTTTATGTTGATATTATGTCGTGCTGCCTTGTCAGTGAAAATACAATTTATGTTCTATTTGCCCTTTACAATCCCACCTCTTACTACAGGTATACTTGAAAATGACAAATGAGTGCCGTCAGTGATTTACATCCACACTACAGTACATATATGGCAGTGTAGTAAATCATACAGATTGGTGATTCAAAAGTGACAATCAATGGCATATACTGTGTCTAATTGAACAAATAAACACCTGTAGTTACTGAAACTTGGACTGTTACATATGGAAAAGTGGAGGTGCCAGTCCTGTCCAATAACACCAGGAATGATGAATATGGGATGTAGCGTAAACTGGTCCAAAGTGTGGCAGTGACAAAAAGGTACTCGATACCCGTTCAATTGGAGACTGAATAATGTAGAGTGGTCATTACATGTTAGCAGCGGTTTTTAATGGCTTTAAACACAAGGGACTGTTTCTAGAAATTATCACTATGCCGCTTGAGCTGATAATTATTCCGAGAAGTCCACAGACAATTGAATTTACATTTTAATCCGCCTCAAATCAGAGATGACTAAGTGCATGTTTTACACAAGCTGGGGGAAATGGAATTAAGATATCAGGGATCTTAATTGCTGTATTGATAGCAGAAAACAAGCTGTGATGTTGATGATCCATCAGTAACCCTGAGCGCAAGAAGACCAGCATTGAAGCTGTGAAGCTTTCTCACAGGTTCTCCAAAAGGTCTGAGTCTTTAGGGAAAACCAGGGTGAAGACTGAACCCCCACCCGTGCTGCTGAGACTGCACTAACTCAATACTTCAAAGTGTCCATCTTGCCTTCGCTGCGAATGTCACGGTCTAAGCGATCCCACGGACGAGAAGCAGTCTTCCCGGTCCTCGCTACCTCGGATGGCACCTTCGGAAATGGCGGAATATCATATCGCACGCGGCTGACACGCTCTACCTTGAAACATTTTGGCTTTCATTCCGGATCCTCAACCCAGGCCCATCATTTCCATATTGCTCTCCTTCCACTTTTGTAGCTGTGAAGCCATTGATTTCCCTGGCCTGATCTAATCCCCGGCTTCATACAGCTGAGCATTAATTAGAGTGACGGATGCAGCACGTGAACGAGCACGTATCAGCATCGAGGCTTTACCAACGCTGGTTCAATGTCGGATCACAGCCAGTTCGGGGGGGCTACTTGTGAAGAATCCTTAAGTCATGCTGACGTTTTTCCCCGGCATTTCTCAGACTTTAACGTCCCAAATGCCTCAACTCTCCCTCTCTAATGGCACGGCCCTATGTCTGTGTCCGAGTGGCATGTGTGTAAAAATCTGTTACTGTTGAAAGAAACTGAAGTAAGGTCCCCCCCCCTCTGTAAGCAACGCACTAAGTCTGCTTTTAAGAGAGCCCCGATTGAAGACTTAAAAGGCTCCGTCTCCCTTCTCAAAGGAAAAGAGAAGGCAGGGAAGTGCCTCTGTGCCACATCATGTAAGAAGAGGAAAAAAAGGATGGAAAAAGAAGGAAAAAAAGGGAAAATCTAAAAAAAATGAGCCTATTTTAGGTCTATGCTGCTCTGCTTCCATCTACTGGTCATGACTCAGAGAATGTGAGAAAGATGCAAAGATGCAAAGTCACTGGCTTAGTAGTTAGTAAACAGATCCATCTTCATTTTTTAACTTACTTTAAAATTATATTTTATAAGCTGAAAAAGGCAAATCAAACCAAAGCGGAAATATGGAGTTGCCCTCCTAAAAAATTGAACTGAACATGTTTAAGTTTCTATTCTGAAATCATTCATTTGGGAGATTTGCAGTGTTTTATTTTGTTTATTTTTGAACAAGCAGCCATTCAGGTGCTTCATTTCCACTTGTGAAATTCAGGCTTAACTTAGTTGACATTGTATTATACAGCTGACCACCGTATTAGGCTTCAGTTGAGGAGAAATCTGTTCTCGCCCCAATTGAAAATGCAACAACACAGCAACCCTGAGGCTTACTGATGGTGCTTGCAGGAGCCTTAACATTACCGATTTATCACACGGCTTGTAATGTGCGCCACTTGTTGCTGGAGGCAAACTGAGAAAGAGAAATGTATCAACAATCTGATTCCAGACCTTTTTTTTCCACAGCAGTAGGAGATAAACATGGAGTACACCTTGACATGATTGTAATTCACACGAAATTCTTCCGGGTCTATTTGATGTTTATGCAATTGCAAGGAACAGGGGGAAAGGGGGGGGGGGGGGGGGTTGTCTACTGCCTCACCACTTGTAAATAAACAGCTTTGGACCAGAAAATAATTTGCCAAAGAGTTGGAATTGCCAGAGTGAAGGATTGCTAAGGGCGGCATAATTGCCTACAGGCAAAAATCATAAAAATGTATTTCCCCATTACTGTATGCTTAAGTTCACTTTTAAAAATGTACACCAATTTAACCGTCTTTCTCTTAAAAGTATTCATTCCCAATGAACCTTATATGCACACCTCCCACGACACACAAGTACAACAAGGATTGCAGCTGTCCTATATCACACTGATAAAATGAGGATTTAACAACTAATAAACCATTTTTGGCATCATCCTAACTTTAGCGCCATGCTTTAAGAAGAAAAGGCATCTCCTATCTGGTGCCGTCTAGTGCTTTGTTGGCTTTTTGTGTGTGACAAAACTGTGTAGCTGTTACCTCAAGGTCCCCCTAAAAGGAAGTCCATGCCCATTCCTCATATGGAGGTACTGAAGCTGGACAGTGATGAACACTTTGAAAATCAAAGAAATAAAATTGCTCTCTCAGCTCTACTCATGTAGAAATAGAATGTGTCTAATAGTTACATAAGGGCTTTTTCCACTCCCACCTTCTCCTGGTGGGCAAACTGCGGGGTGAACCTGAGGTTTTTACATAATTTATCATTTTTAATTAAAGAAAAACAAGAGGATTCCTTTTAAAAGTCTGCCAGTATCATGAAACAAACTTAGTTGAGTTCAAGATACTCCAAATATTCTAATGAGTGTTTTATTTTCTTTCACACAAACAGCTGAAGCCTCAGAAAATTTAATGGTACTAACTTTTTGAGCAGAGGGGGGGGGGGGGGGGGTTGTTTTATTTTAACCTCACAAGATTTAAAAAGCATTGAATGCGGCGAGGTCTCCATACGGACGAGTGTGGGCTCTGACGTTAATAAGGCTGGCTTGTGTGCCAATTTTGACAGATGTGTTTGGGAGAAATCTCCAGGCGGCGAAACTTGAACCAGTCTGCCCTCCCATTCCTGCTGCCGCCTTGGCCTTGAGCCCTCGCTACAAGATATGCACACACAAACAGCAATACCACAACTAGAAAGACATTTTTAATTTTTTAAACTTAACCTTAACAACTAAGATATTCATCCTGACTTTAATGTGGCAGGCATACAAACTGGAAACAAACATCAAATTAAAAAAGTCAAGATTGCCCTTTTGACTTGTCTCATTCGAGTTCCTTTTTATTTTTCATAAGGGTTGGTTTTGAAGTTCTATATCTGAGGAACAGTGGCACTGCGCTTGATTGGATTTAGATTTAAAGTCCCTGGAAAATATATATATTTATAGCTACGTATTATGCGGGTAGTCGTTTTGGCAATTTTCAAATGCAATATATTTTGCAAGAAACTTAATGTGGTCATGATGTAAAGGTTGTTTATATAAAATGTTGCTGCTAGTAGTGTTTAGAGCCTATAAACCAGTGTTTACTGCAACCTTGAAATGAAACAAATATGCACCCATATAAAGATTATAAACAGGGTGTACAACTTATCTAAAAGGTTAATCACACCATTGAAAAAAAAGTATATTTACCATGGAGGAGATTTTCCACTAGTAGAGAAAGAATGTTTGCCTTTATCCAAGCTGATAAGGTACGGTTCGATGCCTACGAGCTACAAACTGATTCAGTCTTTGATGGATCGTTGCTTAAACCACACCGGAATCAAGCACACACACTACAAAAACCCATCCAAATGCGCACTATGCAAAAGTGTGGTTAGTTTTAAAACATTTCACTGTCCAACTTCATTTTTAAATATTTTATTCCAAGAACAATAAGTATATATTCACAATGAATTTACCAGGTAACTTAAAATTCTATTTGTTGTGTGCATTTCTCTCAGAAAACATTCTTTTCCAAAGCAAAACATGTCTTTCCAACTCCCAGTTTGACTTTTCATAAATGGACACGCAGCGCTGCAGCGGGCTCTGCCATTCCTGCAGTCACGGCATATTCGCGGGAATAAGATGGTCTGGTAACCTAGCAACAAATACTCTCAGCATGCACGTCATGGAGACACTGATGTTCAATCCAATCAATTGACAGAAGGAGACAAAATGTGATCTCCATTCGAGTGGCTCCAGATGTTTTCTTTATTTGAATTCGCTTTGGAAACTGACTAACTAGAGAGTTGGGAACACCAAAACAGCAATGACACAGCACAAGGTCATTTACACCACAAAACAATATCCATCTTGACACTTTGCATTGAACATACAACAGCAACTATAGGATATTAAAGTTTACTAAAACCCAAACTAAGGTGGTCATGGCTAATGTTGCACCCCTGGGCCAACAAACCAGAATACTAAATTGTTAATCAAATACACGCTTTAAACACACGCATGTAATTTTAGCAAGCAACATAATTTTGACGACATTAAAGGGTAAAAAATGTCCCAACATGGCTTTTGTGCCTCCTCAGATTAAACCAAAAACTGGCCTTGCTCAAACTAAACAAACACATTCAACACCTTTTCTCCGGGAAGAAATAAAAACGACAGAAGTTTTTCCTCTGCAGGATGAATAATAGAGAAAAGGTAAACACTGACGCAGTATTCAGCTTTCCACCAAGGCAACCTTTTTTTTTTTTGTTTTCATTGCACAAAGGAAGCTTGACATTGAAGCATTACGCATCTTGGAAAAGAGCAGCCTTTTCAATTCAACTTTAAACACGACCTTGTGGTCTCGGGACGGAAGCCGCCATGTGCTTCCCGGACACCAACCAGCGGCAACGTGCCCCCCTGCATGCCAACGTCCACTGCAGAGATAACAGATTCACAATGCCTCCTCCCTGGCGTTATATCAAGTTGCCGAGATAAACTTGTCGGCCATGCTGTAAATGCATGGATAATGTCGTGACTCTCGCCCCGAGTGGTACTCAGTGGACCGTCCCACGTGCTCACACAACAAACGCTGCCATACATCTCAATGACTCCCTCACTTTATGGCCACTGGGCACAGCTTGTATTTTCATTGTCAAGGAGTGACTTGAAGCTAAGACTGTGTAATTGTGTATAATTCATCTTCTTTGTATTATATTGTATTGATTTTCTTAACCAGAGACTGTGGCGGCTTACTTTAAAACATTACATTCTTCACCAATTCAAATTTTGCTCTGAAGAGACCTTTTACACATCGTTAGGCAATGAGTCCGTGCCCTTGAACACACCTCTACCTTTAATTGGCTCTAATAAATGAGCCTAACATAGGCCCGAATAACTAACACCACACAAACTATTAGCATATAAAGTGACTGCGGGTATCAGTTTGTTGGTTATTCTTTTTTTTTTTGGTTCTCACTTTGTCCAATGCGTGACAAAATTACAAAGGGAACTTCACATCCACTGCAGTAGTTTGTCTATGGAAATAAATTTAAATGTCAGTCAGTCTGCAGCTCTTCATTTTTTTTCCTACAATATTTTCGGACCCAGTTTTCAGCAAACAATATGATATTTTGTCATTAAAATGACTCCAGGTGAGTTATGGTGTCATTCCATCAAGTAATTGCCATCACTGCAATATTGCCAAACCGTCATAAATACAGCAGAAGAAAACAGTGAAAGCCAAAACCCAATTTAAAAAGTCTAAATAGAATTAAAGTAGGTATAATGACTCGACAGAAAAAAATCCAAAAGACCAGCGAATAAAAAAGAACATTTATCTGTAAGGAGGACAGACAGCAACAATCCAAAAAAATAGCAATTAGCAAATATGCAGGAACATTTCTTAGGGAATATAGTTCCTTTTTTATTGACTTATGCTGAAAATGTATCAGAAGTGTGTAACATCTTATTGCGCCTTTTAAACAATGAAAAAATGTTTATGAAATATTCATATTGACCTCCTTAACTAGTGTTTAACCCACGCTGCAATGCCTGCTGTACATTTGCTGTAAATGCATGTGCATTTGGCAGACAATTGAATAAATCATCATACTCATGTATGGCGAATGACAATGTGGCCATATGGGCATATGTAGTTTAGCCTGCGTTCATAAATAATCGAGTCAGTAAATTGTTTTGTTTTTAATCCCTTGTGGGGGCCACTGTAATGTGCATAAAGCTTCTGGGGAAATACAATAGTCAAAACTTGGAATTAAAAGCATCATGTGGAATCAGTGGATCATAAAACAGCTTGTTTTCATTTAAATTCAGCTAAGAGTCAATATCGTGATACCCTAAGGAATGCTATTTAAAAAAAAAAAAAGAAATACAGAGAAGTGCCAAGAAAACTTTAGCACACAGCTTTTCAAATGCAAAGTTTTTGTGTGTGGGGGGCGGGGGGGGAACCTTATGCTTTTTTTTTCTAAAACCCCAAATATTCTGACTGACAATGTGACCTATTGCCCCTTTCAAATCTGAGCCACCAATGTTAGACTCTTTTCCCCGATGTTCACGTTTCACAATTGCAACTCTCGGTTCAAAGCATTTGCAAGGCTTTGATGGAGGATCCTCTTAAATCATTTACTTCGTTCACATCCATTAAACAGTTATTCAGAAGACCATTATTGTTAATATCCATGTTTTTGGAGGAAACAAAATTATGAAAAGCTACATAACCAAAAAGGGATGTACAAGTGTCAGTTGCTACCTTAGCTCCTCAAAGAGACCACCTTTACATAATCCTAACATATTTTCTGTATTTTTACAAAGACTGGATCAAAACAGCTTGCACAAATGCACCAAAAGCAGAACTCTAGAGACTTTAGTTTTACGTCGGAATAATTTCAGAGCACAGCCAACATTATATAATAAATTGTAATCTGACTATTGGGTTGTCTATACAATGACATAATCAAAGTTGCCTTATAGTATACATTTTGGCTACTTTTATTGTAGAAAACATGTCAAATATAAAGTATGTATTACACACAAAAAAAACTCAAATGATGAAACAAAAGACACTGAGGATGTTGCACTCTAGCATCCTGAAAAGTGACTTCAAAACATTAGTAATTAGCTTTTTTTTGTTGTGTGTGCGAGAGTTTTGTCATGCTCGGTGCGCTGGAGGCAGGCGTTATCCAACAGCTGTTCAAAAAAAAAAACTGTCCTTACTTCACGATGAAAAAAAAAAAAGTCGAAATGGTGTGTGTATGTGCACGAATGCTCATTAGGGAGAAAACGCTCACGGGGTGGAGGACAGGTGTTGTTGGTCTTTGCATTGAGATGAGGAGCAATGGTGGCAGGACCAAGTCTAATTAGAAAGGGCTCGGATACAAACCGGCTGCTCGCATCTCTGCGAAAGCTTCAGAGCACCAACGTATACCTTGCCTGGCTCTATTTCAACCTATAGATACATACATACATACTGTATGAATTTCTAGATTTGCATTCCAAATGACAGCATGTGTATGGAAGCTAACTTTTATCAGTAGGTGAAATTGGTCATTAAAAAAGTACAGAAGGAGATATTACATAACCCCATGAACATCCAAAATAAAAATAATAAAAACAAAATCTAGGTTATCTATAGCCACTGGTTCACTCAAGCTCTTGTTATTTCTTTCCCTTCAGCAATTATAATTTAAGGGTAGCAAGTCTATGTAGATTTTCACCATGCAGGCTATAATAGCCTCAGATAGACAACTTTTCAATGCAATAAATCCCTTTCCTACCACTTTACCAGAATAGGCAAGACTGAAAGTTCTTTAAAAAGATGCTAGGAATGAGATTGCAGAGTTACATGGGCCTATAATGTAATGGAAGGAAAGGAGTGTGATGTTTTTTTTGTGGGGGACGAGACAGAGGAAAAGCTATTTGGGGCTGACAAAGGCTGTCGTTCAACTAAGTGGCGCTCATCCTTTGTATGTGCATTGCAATTTGCAGAACAAAATCCAAGAGATCCCTTTTTTTTTGCTCTGTTACGAGAGACAAGCTCCTGTTAACTGCTTGGAGAATGATTGTCACCTTTGAACATGCACTAAAATACCACTTGTGAACAAGCTGCGTGTTGAGAACCAAAATGATTTTGCACACTCCCACAGCCAACATGTCCTCTGTGTTCTTTTTCATAGCAAGTTACGCAAGCTGCAGCAAACGGAATGCTGAGAAAGTGACAAAAAAATGGCACCATTATTCCAAAGTAAAAGACAACATTTCAATCGAGTAGAAACAGTCAAGGGAACGCATACTGTTAAATCTCAGATTGAAAGCCCTTTTCTCACCATGAAGGAGTTTTACATTCAAGACATGGCCAATCCCGCATAAATCCCCAGACCTCAACCCAAGCGAAAATGTAGGAGGAGCTAAGATTGAAGTCTTCAAGCAGCAGAGAACAAACTTTAGAGGATTTAGTGAGTTTCTCCAACACAGAATCAAAAGCCAAAATCCATCCCAAGCTGCATGCGAGTACAGCAAGAAGCTTCTCAGCATGTGTTTGATTTCTCTAAAGTATAAATATGTCTGCATCTTTTTTTTAATCTTCTAACCCTCAATGACAACCGAATAAAGTAGCACAATGTACAGACCATATAGCCTTTTTGAGCTGATATTTGGATTGGGGGAAATTACTTCCACCACAGGACCTATTTAAATTAAACAGTCTTTAAAAAGAAGATGTACACACTGAACAGTTAGTTAGCTTGGCCCTAATGATGATGCAGTGGGAGCTTTCATTTTAATTACTTTCAGATCTGAAGGCAATGCTGATCACTTTAAATCGTTCACCTGAGAAGACATTGGAGACGAATTGTGCACACAAAGCATTTGCTTAACAATCAAGATGATGAAAAAAAATTGTATGGGAAGACACCAAATATTACACGCATAATTAAAAGTACATTCCTTCAAATTAGAGAGTTAAAAATAAAATGAATATGGATATTGTTTTAAGTTTTAAAAAAAAATGGCTTGGTAAGATTTGAATTTATAAACTAGTGACCTTCCACAAATTCCTTGGTGACTTTTTGCCTGGCTCTTCTGATTATTTTATTATATAACACTTTTTCTCTTGCTAAATGGTTCAAGCAGCTCATCTGTGTGGATTTACTGCCCTCTAGTGGATACTTCAGTTTGCAAGTTAAACCTTTTGTAACAATATCTTTATTATTATTATTTACAGGCTGAGGTATGACTAACCAGTATTTGAGCTAGCCTCTGCTTCCCTCTTTTGGAAGTAAGTAGACAGACAATCCCACCAGTAGAAGGCCGAGGGTTAGGGCCTACTACATAGCCTAAAAATATAATTTCCTATATATCCAATAAAAGAGCTTTAGAAGCATATGAAAGCAGTTCTAAATGTGCCTTAAAAGCCAAACAACCTCAATCATCATGACAGATAAATGATATCCAAAGTCTTTTTTCTTTACATGCATTATCACCACAACAGATGCACCTCTGGGGGGCTTTATAAAACATAATGGAATTCGAAGCACAAAGCCAAAAATGGAAATGCTGCCAACATTCAACTATTTCTATGACCTCCCCATAAATCTCATCTTGCCACCAGCAAAACTACATCCAACTCAAAATTCAGAAGTTCAGAATCCCAATCTTTCCTTAAAGTAAAAGTAGCACCACTTTTTCTTTTGCATTTGGCCTACCAAGATAAGAAAATAGAATGACTTATTCAAATAGTTTCATTAACATTATCCATATTGTTGACGGGTCTACACAGAAAACCGAATACTACGGTCAATATTTTACTGAGGTTCATTCAAACTAGAGACTTAACACTGTAAAATTCCATATTTTATATACATTATGTATAACATTTCCCCCACTGACGCCAGTTCCCATTGTTATTGTAGAGGCCTAATCCCGTGACGGTCATCCACCATGTGAACAGCCATGACGTCGCAGGCCGTGGAAGACTTAGAACACACACTGGCACTTACACGTTTAAGCAACAAAAGGGGACAAGAAAAGCATGCGCAGCTTCTGCGAGCGAGATCAAAAGCGGGCGGCTCACCCGCGACTTAGGAGCCATAATGTGCTCAGCCAAGTGCACCGAGTGCTCCTGACAGCACAGCATTGCTTTGACATTGATTGGTGCCGCAGCATTCTTTGGTCACTACAGTCCACAATGGCCTTGCACTGACACTTTGGAAAGTCAAGTGCCACATGTCGTGCATTACATATTTTACTTTATACGTGATCTACAAGCAGAGGACAGGAAACCATTGAGACTCACCATATGTAAGTACTATGTTCATCTATATATAGGTATATATTCTGAGAGTCGGGAGGTCTAAAGTTTTTCTACCTGAAGTCAGAAGCTTAATGAAAAGACCCTTTGATGCTTAAATTATTCCACCATGCTGTATATGATGTTAAATAGTAGCAGGAGAGAATTTTGTGTAACTTATTTTTCCTTTAATGTTTAAATGCATGTTAAAAAAAGGCCCGCTTTAATATTGTTAGTGATTGTTTATGAATTTGGCACCCAAGGCTTCTCTTTGATAACACAGAGTACTGTGTCTTTTGGGTAATATAGATTTACTAAAAAAAAAAACAACAACAAAAAACTCAAGTATAATATAAGTGTCGGCATTGCACAAAACTCTAAATGTCCAAATGTGCTTGTGATATGACTAAAAGTTTACTTAGTATGCCTACATAGATGTCCCAGTTTGTAGTACCTTCTGACAGTTGTACCCAATAATGGCTTGCATACATTATTTTGCAATAAAAATTAAAATAGGATGTTCAGTCACTCTAAAGTAGCATGTAGCCCATCATAATCTAAATGATCCTACTCAATTTGCATGTTACTTTTTCAAATTTAACAAAGCAGATATGGGAAATACAGCAGCCATTTTGAAAAATGTGTTAGCTTTTTCCTACCAGTTGTTGTCCATGTGCAGGTGAGGCTGCAATGCTGCATCCAAACATTTCTTGCCATGTGCTTTTCCAAACTTTGCATAATGCACAGAGGGGGGAGAAAAAAGAAAAGAGTCTTGGAATGCTACATCCTTGCAGTTTGATTCCTTCCTCTGCAACTGGAAAAGTATTGGCAAACAAATCCTCTGAAGGTGGAAAAGTATTGGCAAACAAATCCTCTGAAGGTGGAAAAGTATTGGCAAACAAATCATCTGAATGTCTTCCTTTTCCTATAAATAAACTTAATTATGAAACAAAACATCTATAATCAAAATCTAGTTTGCAAACTTTTCCAAAAATGTGCAGGTTTTAGTTGTAACTCATCCAACAAAGAAGGTTGAACTGCAGCTTTCTGCTGAAACAAGTTGCACCTGGATGTCATCAACTGATCAGAAATTGAAGACACCAGATTGGTCAATACTACTACTACTAAATTTTCCTTTTCATTGGTTGGAATGAAAGCCAACTGAAATTCTGACAGGGAGTGAAAACAGAATACTAAACTTTCAGGAATAATAAAATTTTATGGAAGGAAATAAAATAGATTTGAAGTTGCTAAACGAGGTAATCTTTGAAAAAAAATGTTGGTTTTATTTGATGAAAGCATCCCCAAGCATATTATGAAGATGCATTAGAATTGGTATCATAGTCACATTTTCTTATTTTCTGAACCACTTCATTCTCACTGGGGTTGTGGGGGGTGCTGGTTAAAAAAAAAATTTACACATATTCATTTTCCAAATACAAAATTAAACCAGCTGCGATTACAGACTGCCTAAGCAATATAAAGAGGTAATTGCCATACTTTAGTTCTCTCATTTCATCTAATTTTCTAAACCGCTTCATCCTCATCAGGGTTGCCGGGGGTGCTGGAGCCTATCCCAGCTGAATCCGGGCCAGAGGCAGGGGACACCCTAAATAGGAGGTCAGCTGATCGCAGGGCACAAGGAGACAGACAACAATGCACACTCACACCCATATCTAGGGGCAATTTAGAGAATCCAAACAGCCTACCATGCATGTTTTTGGAATGTGGGAGGAAACTGGAGTACCCAGAGGAAACCCACGCAGACACGGGGAGAACATGCAAATGCCACACAGGTTGACGTGACCTGGATTTGAACCCAGGACCCTAGAGCTGTGTGGAGGCTGGCCCATAAGGAGGGCCCGTCCCTGCATGGGTTTTCTCCGGGTACATGTACGGTAGGCTAATTGAACACTTTAAATTGCCAGTAGTTGTGAGATTATGTGCCCTGCGATTGGCTAACAAGCAATTCAGGGTGTCCCCCGCTACTGCCAATTGTCAGATGGTATAGGCTCCTGCACCCTCGTGACCTTTGTGAAGATAAGCGGCTGGGATCATGAATGAAAGAATACACATCTATGATTAATTGACAACTGGTGGGAATATATTTGGACTCCATATGGTGGGTCCTATTGGCCTTGAATGTGATGTTTATGCACGTGGATGCCAGGTCTTTATGCGGTCAAAAAAAGTCTTCTATACGCCCATTTATGCAAAAGTCCCGGATGTGTGACCTACTAACACAAATCCGTTGCAGTGACGTCAGGCTAAGGGGCAGGGCTTCTTCGTTCAAAACATAGACTGTCCTCAATCGCTTGCTTTTTTTCCTGCTTCCTGTCTTGTTTTTGCGCTTGTTTTTGCACGGGCGCTTCTTCTTTACATTCATTTTTCTTCTTTTTTCAAGCGATCCGAGTATCAAACATATAATGTGGCTGCACACTGTGGATTAGGCACGAGATTTTGCTCTAAACGTTGCTCTTTTTCCATCGTAACGTCCTGGTTTGTTTGTTCATTTGTCACCATGGATTAATTTTCAAAAGACGTATAAATGAACCCTCCGTTGCAGAAATATTGTGCATTTCAACTAGAAGAGGTAAGAACGGATAGGCAAGTCCTATTGTTATTGTTAGTGCAAACGTCTCTGGGAATTTTTCTCTGATCAGTTTGCATTGTGTTCAACGTTTGTTTTTTTGTGCAAAATTTCTACGTTCCCTAACGTATTAAGTGCTATTTTTATCATATCAACACACACAATTTCCTTTCGGATCGCAATGCATTTTACATCTATTGAAATAAATGTTTAAAATATAAAAAGAAAACTTACCTGCCGTTTTTTTTTCCTCCCGGGAAATTAATCAGGTGAATCAATTGCATGTTTACATGGTTTTAGATTATTTATACATTACATTTCAATTTCTATTACAATTATCAATTTTATATTTGTATATCAGATGGTAATATAAACCCTAGGAGTGTAATAATGGGTGTGATCTCACCTGAGACAAAATAATAAATTCAGTTTGGATTCCTAGGGAAGATAGTCTTCCACAAGTTTACATTCACGTTAACCTTCAGTCCACTTTTTACTAATCCATGATCCATTTATTTTTAGTGTAATGTTGTTAGATGACGTATGTAACTTTTGGGCCCCCCGAGTTTGCAGTGGTGTTTTCAAGTGTTTTTTTTTTTTTCAATTTTACCTGTTTTTAACCCTGTTCTAGGTGTGTGGACCTCAACTCCATTGTGGTCCAGGTGGTGCTGGCCATGAGGGGTCCAAGTGTCGCAGAGAACCGCCGCTTGCTCGGCTTGCTGGAGACGGCGCTGGTACGGGAGGCTCGTCTCTGGAAGGCCCCCATCTTCAAGAGCGAATGTGTCCAGGTGTGTGCATCTTTTCCTGGACTGACTGGCACCCAAAATCAACGTTTTAGCCAATTCAGATTAAAAAAAACGGTTGTCTCTCATGTCGTCTGAACAGTCACAAAACACAGATGCATTCAATAATGTGACGCAGTGTAAAAAGGCCCAGATTTGATATGGAGACTTGGCAAAAAATGTGAACAGTCAGTCCTAAAAATCAGATTTGAGGAGGGATTTGGTCAGAATTTGAAAACTTTCCCAACTTTGTGCCTTCAGAGTTGTGACATCTCATCATGCCAACACCAAGAAATGATCATGTGGCTTTGGGACGTGAATAGACGATTGCACTTCTGTCCAGAGACATTGGCGTTGGGTGTTTGCATTCTCAACAGGTTGCTCTCCATCGTCAAGGTACAATTTAATGTTAATTCACATGACTATTCGCTCCAAAAACAACTTTTAAGTGACATTCTTTTCACAGGCTCAGCCGAAATACCTCAAATGTATGGCTTTTACCTCACTGGTCCTCGGAGCCAAAATTAACGAGGAAGACGAGGTAATGAAAACAAACCAACACATACACTTGGGTTCTACGTCCAAACAACGCCTTTATTTGCCTCGCTTCGAAAAACAGATCATCAGATCGGTCAGCGACTTGGTTGCGGAGAGCGGATGCTGCTTTTCCACGGCGGAGATCATTCGGATGGAGCGCATCATCCTAGACAAACTGCACTGGGACTTGTACACCTCCACACCCGTCGATTTCCTTCACATTGTAAGACCATCTTTCGCCCTTTAACATTATTTTTGCACACATCCTGTCACATGAGGCGGTGATTATTAAAAGAGATTTACCCGCCTTCACCGATTCGTCTTATCTCCTGTAGCCACAAGAGCAGCTAATCTGGTCAACCTACATTCGCAACACACTAACAGTTTCCACAGCAACTTATAACCACAATCGTGTCAAGATATTATCAAATTCCTATCCAGGATTAAATTATAATGCCGCCTTTCCACTACACGGTACTCGTAATGCTCTGCTATATGTACTTTTTTTGCCATTGTGCAAGGAGGTATGATCACAGCTGGTTGGTCAAGGATTCAAATCTCTTCAATCCATGAAAAAGTATATGTCCTAATTTGAGATTACCCTGTCGCTGTTCCTCTTTGGTGCTTGAGACAGTTTTTTTTGCTGTCCTAAAATTAGTCCCCACACATAAATATCCGGGGAAAAGTGCCTAGTTTTTCATATCTGTTTTAAGTGGAGAACCAAAAGCACGAGAGGACAGCGCAGTGGAAAGAGGCATTACGCTGCTGAAGGGATACCGCTACACTGTTTACATTTATTACAAAGACTCCAATATAAAGAGATGCCATATAACAGTTAAAAAAATAATGATAAAAATAAAGACATCTTTTTTTTATAGGCTGTTCAAATAAATATCTTTAAATAAATACGAAAGAATATCTTTTCCTAGATTTCTTTCCTTGTCAATAAAATCTATAGGTGTTCATCACAGACGCATGGCAGTGACAATAATGAGGTGCTTCTGGACTATTTTGCAAAGGCAAATAATTAAAAATAAATAAAGATTTTTAGTTATACCCTCTTTTGAGTCATAACTCCTTTCCACTTGAAAGCAGAAAGTGAACATGGCTTATTGTAACGCATCTCTAGATAAACACCTTGTGCCTTATCCATTCTTGAACCCATAGAAATGTTCCGGAATGAATGAATGAATTTTGCTACTCTTTAGTCCTGACTCAGGTTGTTTTTTTTGAGGCATATGGTCGGAGCACAGAAAATCACTGTATGTACGATACAATACAAACGGGTGCGCAAATGAGACTGAAGTTTGCGAGAAAAAGCGATGATTGCTCTTCTGGTTCAATAACACTGACTGACCATGTTGGGGAAAGATCCAGGATGATAACAGATAGACAACGGTGACGTCATGCGCTTAATGTTGGGCCTTTCTGGTTGCAGTTCCATGCCCTGTTGGTTTCCGGCCACCCTCACCTCATCCCGTCCTTGGACCGTCAGAAGAGACCTCCGGGCTTCCATGTGGCGTTGTGGACCAGGCAGGTGCAGCACTGTATGGCGTGCCACCAGCTTTGGCAGTTCAAGGGTTCCACGTTAGCTTTGGCCATCATCACCTTGGAGCTGGAGGCGCTCACACCTGATTGGTTCTCTGTTTTTACAGACCTGCTGAAGAAAGCACAAGTAAGAAAAAAGTACTTTTTTTGACCGAGCAGTTCACTTTCTCCTACAATTATTTCTCTATATGAATTATTTTGACCATAACTCACTAGATGCCATTGATGTTGCAAGATAAAAAATGTATTGTTTTGTATTCCTAAACATCAACTTTGGCCTATCACTACAATATTGAAAGTAAGGAAATGTATCAGCAAACTTCCACCTAATTATCCAATGAATTTAAATTTATTTCCTAAATTAACTCCTTGGTGGCAATAATGGTCCACTTTATTTCCACTCCATTAAAATGGATTGTACCTCTATCACCATCAGTGGAATTAATATATGATGGCTCAACGTCCAAAAGATGTATGTGACTGTAAAGAATACTTTACCTGCAATGAGGGTATCCCATATTCTGAACATAGGAAGGTTGAAGCTACTTTTTGATGGAGATGGCACATGCTGGATGAAATGGGCTCATGAAGGACAAAAAAAAAGATTTTGTGTTGACAATATAAGTCACATTGAAACCTGACTAATGCAGCAAATTCGTTTTCTATCTACAAAGTGGTCGTATTAATTTTGTATTCTGTGGACTGTGTCATCAAGGTAGACAGCGTGGAGTTCATCCACTGCAAGGAGTCAGTGGACGAGCATCTCCGCAGCTTGGAGTTCTCAGTTCCCACCAACGCCGTTTACATCTTTGACAGCGCCCACATCCGCACCCCCGCCCGTCACCTCCGGCAGAGGATCGGCAAGGGGCAGTCCGTGGACCAGCTCGGGGACTTGGATGAGTATTATGATGGTTTGAGACGTTTGTACGATGAAGAGCAGGGCGCCGACTCTGCGGGCAGTGTATGCGGATCGATTTTCGATTCCCCACAGGAGAGTACCTCCCCCTGTCCGCCGTTGTATCCCCCAAGTTAAGTTGTGGCCAAACCTACTTAATTCTCATTATTTTATGATTCACATTTTGTATATATATATATAGTTAACGAGTTAGAGATGTATAGGTGTAAAACGGTGCAATAACTTCATTCTTACTTTTGAAATGAAGAGGTTTTATACATTGATTCCATGCTGCATCCAGTTAGTATTTTGACATTTTGTCCTTCAATTCCATTTGAAAACACTGTTGGCTGAAAAGCGGTCCATTAAAATCATTTTCTATTATTTTTTTGTTTGTCTTTTACAGAGATGCTTTATTTTGTTTTATCTCCAAAAGATTTGGCTTTGTTTTAACTTCAGGTGAGCATTTGAGGTTAGGAATGACTTTTTTTATGGATTTGGGGAGCTTAAATCTTCTTTTTTTGCCCATTAAGTGCACTGGTCTAACCATAACAGGAGCACTTTTAAGAAGACTTTTAAAAAAGTGTTTTATTTAATTCCCAACTTTCATAAAGCCATTGTTATTACTTCAATATTCTGAAGCTCTTAAGCACTGTTATCTTACTTAAAGAGTACATGTAAAATTAAGTTTATTTACCTTTCTGGTTCTTTGAATGTTAAAAGGGTTACTGACAGACAATTGACTGAAACTAGCCACAAGTGTTCTTTCTCATGTCTCCCAGGCAGCTACTATGTATTTTTTTTTCTTCTGGACCACACAAATAAAGCTATGACCTCAAGAAGGCAATGTGTTTAACTTTTTTTTATGTATGTACAATAGAAAGTCGTATAAATCTTGCAGTTAAATACATTCAATGAACATCTTAGCAGATTGAATTGCTGGATAAGGTCCAGTGTGCCCTGCAGGTGGTGCACACAGAATAATAATTGCCATTTTGTCTAGGGAGAGTCAAAAGTTGAGTCTCACTACTGTAATGTCCTTTCTAAGTTATTTACTGAATTTGCTCAAATACCTAGCAATATGAATAGTTGAAATCATGGTAAAAAATTAGGGAAATTGAGAACAAAAATAGGCACTCTAAGAGTATACTATAACAGTCAATGCATACTGCACTGTGGGGAATTTGGATAGGAAAAGCCACTATTTAGTGTTAGCTTGTACTTCATGTCAAAGAAATATATATATATTCATAAAAACTATTTTTAATAGATATTTATTCAATTTTTTTTTGTAGATGTGTTCTTTGAATAGTTTTTTTCTTGATACAATCTTATCCAAAAGGAAGATAATCGTTATGTTAACCTAATCAAAGGTCAAGTGAGCTTCCTTTTTTAAAAATTTTAGGTTTGCTTACAGCCTGCTGCAGGTGGTGTGAAGAGAATGTATACACAACGGAATATACTGTCAACAAACCATAATTTCTCCGGTCATATTTTCTCTCTCCCCCACTCCACCCCTTTTGCACCATTGACAACCCAAGGGAACACTGTGCTGAAAAACACAACATTACTGGACGGCAGTATGGCAGTAGGAGGGAGTTTAATATTAATGTTGCATTTATTTCCAACGACAGTAAACACAGCTGCTCCAGAAAGCTTTTTGTGTGTGTTAATTTAACGCTGTTAACATTAATCCTGAATTATTACAGTACAATACTCCCAGAATATTTTGCATAGTAGGTCGAGTAAGCTCTAACAATATTCACATACACTAAAAAATATGAAAAGAACAATAATTATTATAAGCACGCACGCCCCACTGTTAAGTTACACTGTAGTACCAAACAGCCTCAAGCTGTTCATGAATGGGTTTGAACATATAGTGTGTTGTTGGGATGAGGGGTGGGGCAAAAAAAGAATAAAAACACAAAATATTCAAATAAAGTGTCCAGAAATAACAATAATAATGAGAAAACAAAAGGGGAACTCCTGAATAAAAGATGGCCAATATAGTCAGAGTGAAGTTTCTCACCATGCTTCACCATTGGTCCATGTGCACAAAGTCAAGATGGAATGTCAAAACAAAAGAGAAATGATGTCGTCGTCGTAGTTTTTTTATGGAGGACAAATCCATGGTGATGTTTTTTTTGGGAGGGGAAACAGCAGCCATAAATTAACTGAGGGGAAAAATGAGAAATCAAAGTAAATCAAAAATGTAAAAAAAACTTATGGGAAGGAAAAGGCGAGGAGAAAAGGCATATAGAAAAGATCATTAAAGGATTGTGACAAAATGAAAACTCACTAGAGGGAGCCACATGCTAAAACGTATGAGGCAGAAACTGCTATTAACTGCTAGAGATTAAACCCTGACCTAAAACCCGCTGAGTAGTGTCTTTATATAAAGATCATTGTCTTTTAATTAGTCAATGTGAACTGAACGTGTGTACACCCACAGATGACATCCCAATCCAAAATAAGAACTAAATAAATGTATATATATATAAAATTACGTACTTCACAAATGGTGGAAGATGGAAAGTATTTTTTTCTAATCAGGTTTTTATGTTTTATTTTTTGAAATACCACTTGCAAAAGCACTTACTGCGACAATTACCGATGTGCCATCTGGGCCAATATGACCGTCAAACTCCAATGAACAGTCATGGCTGGTGGCAAGGTCGCAAGGGAATGTGTGCCTCGCACGTCACATGATTATTATCTCAAACAAGAATATCTTGTCTTGTATGTGGACATATGATAAGGGTCTCCACACACGTGCACAAAGGCATTTTTACACTCGACCAAGTTTGAGTGGGTGGGTGAGTGGCTTAAACAATTATAGCAAAAAAAAAAAAGAAAGTGCAAGAGGACAGAAATGTCCAACGGGGGTTGCAAAAATGACAGCTTCCCTTCATGCTTGACAAGTGTACTGTGGATATTATTTTAGCATGTGTGTATGGATATACATGCATGTAGAGGCCAAAAAAAAATCCTATCATGATTTAAAGAAACAATAAAAGACTAATCTGCACATTATTCAAGATTTTTCTCATAAAACATTTTAAATGAATGTAAAATGCCGAAATAAATAAGCCGAATAAGCTTTCTGGGCAAGATATCATTTAAATTGTGCGATTTTTATCGGAATGTGGAATGAAAGAAAAATAGTAAAAGGCAATGAACCAGAGATGCTCAGCAAAGAGCCATATATGACTTGTGAGCCATACATTCCAGACACCTTCTATTGATTATTTAATATTTGAGCTAGTCAACCAATCTAAGTCCTTCACAATCTAATATTGGATTGCTTTCTAAAGCAAGGTTATCAATTTGCATAGTAAGGGCCTTTTTTAAGCAATGAGAGGAATATGGGGCAGAAAAAAGAAAAAAAAAGGAGTGGTTTCACAAAATAGGAATGGAAGAGTACTTACTTTTTCTTGTCCTTGTCTTTCTTGAGCGGCTGGGATAAGGAGAGCGTCTCAGCGGCCACCTTCTTCCTGTTGAAGGCGTTCATTTCCTCCTCCAAGTCTCGCCGCTTCTCCTCAACTTTCTTCTTCTCGTCCTGGTGCATGCGTTTCAGCTGCTCAAACTTGTCGTGTAGCTGCCAACCAATCAGAGCTCCATTAATACCATAGAACAGTCTATTGATCTTCTGATTGGATACTGACCTCTCGCTCTTTCTCTTTAAGCTCTGCTTCCGTTTCCTTAACTTTGTTGACAAACATTTGTCGCATTTCTTCTTCTTTACGCTGCAGGTCTCCCAAGAACTCTTTTCTCTTGGCTTCGTAGGTCTCTTGGAGACTGCAATGGAAGGATGGGTAAGATTGGAGACTCTGCATTTGGTGTGATGTTCTTTTTGTCCTTTCATTACCTAAATGGCTGGCTGTCTGGGTCAGTGTCTTTGAAGCCCATCTCCTCTAGCTTGCAGCGTCTGTACAGCTCATAATGGCGGGCGTGCGTCTGCTCCCTCAGATCCTCCATGTTGACGCGGATCAGCATTTCCCGCAGCTTGACGAAGTCGCAGTGGCTCTCATTTTCCACTTGAAAAGAAAAAGATTTCAGTTTTATGACCATAGAAGTTGCTGATTAATTGCCTAATATGTCTTACATTACAGACAAATAACATTCCTTTTATCAAAATGACCTTCATCTAGTAAGTTCAAAGAGACTTTGTTGATGTAACTTTGTTTTTCGATTTTCTTTTAACTCAAAATGTTTTCATATTGTTCCAAAAATCAATAAAGAATGAAATGCCCACAGCTACAATTTCGGTAAATACAATCCCTTTATAGTATTTGTGAATTGGCACCTTGGTGCAATAAATGAGAACTCTCACAGTGGCTTTATTGCCAGGTATTTTCTTTTAGCTTGGATTTTCCACACATTCCAAAAGCCCATCTGTCCCCTTTTAACCCTCCTTTCCTTTACATCTTGCTAAAAACATCATAAAAACATCTCTGAAAGGAATGTAATGCGCACATCCTCTCTAATTCATCATAAATCTATCAAGCACCGCATTTAAAAAAAAAAAAGAAAGTTGGATTCCCCCCCCCCTCCCTACATTTTTATTTACTTTGTGACAGTCAGAGGATGAACAGGATGTGCTTCCTGCCTGACGGACAGAAAGCAGTGGACAAAAAGACTCTTCTCTTATTTAAGTGATGGAGTCTCTAGTTTGTGGAATGTAATTTTGATGATGGAACCATAAAACTAATCAATTTACAATCTGTCTGGTAGTAAAGATCAGCGTGATGTTATCTAAGAGATTCTCTGTCATCTCATATCTGCTGGGTTCAGGGGCAGAGGAGGTATTTGTGGTGCGTGACCTTTCCAAATAATGACAGGAAACTGCCGGTGGTTTGATTTCCCAACAGTGCAAACCCACAAGTTATGCATGCACAAAGTACAAAAACGATGACATTTTCTGTGCTTCAAAATAAGGGCTTTGATATTTTTTTTTCCTGCATGGAAGAAAATGAAATAAAACACAATAAACTACTCTTATATCAAGCCCAACTAGATTAAGTTTAATGGCCAAGATGTTGTCAGGGTGGATTTATCCTTAGGAATGACGTGCCGAAGAAGCAAACAAGTTCAACGGACATGATGTGTCCCGTGAGGGATTCACTCTGACTAGCCAAGCGCTCTTCATTTGTATCATCCTGTTTGCGCTGACCACAGGCTTGCATGCACACACAAACTGCAAACAGAAGCATGCAAATAGAGAGTGGCAAAAAGCAGGCATTGCTCTTGCTATTCACTTATCAACAGAGAAACCAAATGCAAGCTAAGTAGTTAATAGTTTCCACGTTTGCATACAACGCAGTCAAGTACGGGTCGACAAATAGCTGAGAAAACATCTGGAGCACCGAGATAACATTCTTAAAGGGAAACACATACATTGACAGAATCCCAAAGCCTGTTCTCCAGTCAACAGTTCGCCTTCTGTTCTGCTGAAAAATGTCTCATGGCTTCTTCAAAAGGTTAGCATAACGTGCCTATATGACATTTGCCCTCAACATATTGTTTAATCTTGCACAAAGTCTTCTTTCATAGGAGAAATGCGTTACAGAGCCCACAAAAAGATTCAAATTGCTTGATTGTGAAAGATTGTCTGGGATGAGTACACGAGGGAATCTGGTGTATATATATATATATACATATATATATACATACATACATATGTATATATGTATATATATATATGTATGTATGTATGTATGTATGTATGTATGTATGTATGTATGTATGTATGTATGTATGTATGTATGTATGTATGTATGTATGTATGTATGTATGTATGTATGTATGTATGTATGTATATATATATATATATATATATATTTATATGTATATGTATATGTATATATGTATATATGTATATATGTATATATGTATATATGTATGTATATATATATATATATATATATATATATATATATATATATATATATATATATATATATATATATATATATATATATATATATATATATATATATATATATATATATATATATATATATATATATATATATATATATATATATATATATATATATATATATATATATATATATATATATATATATATGTATATATATATGTATATGTATATGTATATGTTTATATATATATATATATATATATATATATATATATATATATATATATATATATATATATATATATATATATATATATATATATATATATATATATATATATATATATATATATATATATATATATATATATATATATATATATATATATATATATATATATATATATATATAATTTTCAGATGAAAATCCTTACTAGGTTAGAGGGCAAAAAAAATGGTGGCATTTGCACAAAATGTCCCTGCTGCTCATCTCTCACTAAATGCAATGTGTCACTCAGCATGAAGTCAAAGTCACAGCTGTAGGCTGTAGTGTGCAAAAATATCCTTGAAATGATAATGTCCTCTGCTAATAATGTAGTATCCCTTTTACACCAAAACAATACATTTCTCATAGCAAGTACACAGGCCAAACTATAAAATCCTTCCAATACTATATTTTATAGACAATGTAGACTATTTTAACACAAAAAGGCTAATACATAATTGGTATTTTGCTTATTTATCCCTTGGAGTAAAAAGGAGAGAGAAAGCAAGAGCATAAAAAAGCACCACCTTGTGAACTTTACTACAGAAATACAACTCCCTTACATCCAAAAAGACCCCCACAAAAACAAGGTACTGGTGGACACTCACCTTGCACGACGCCCCAGGGGTACTGCCTCGCCCTCACGGTTTTGTTCCCGACTTTAACTTCTTCCACGCTTCCCACCACAGCAAAAGGCAGATGGGCCTGCACAAATACAAAAGAGGTTGCAGTTTCACTGACGACATGTCACAATCATTTCTTCCATGTTTACAAGTTCAGGAAGTTATCACGTTACAAACAAGTTTCTATTCAACTTGGCCGACTTAAACCCAATTTCCGCATAAGTAGGATTTCACTGTAGAAGTTGATATTTATGTAAGAAAAAAAAATTACAACAAAAGTATGAAAGAAAGGACGTCTACAATTATAATGCCAGTAAAATTAAATCAAGAGCCTTTCTCCATTTCGTCCATTTTCACGCCACGGTTTAACTTGGTCTGAACGCAGGATGCCTCGCATTTCTCCATCTATGTTTCCATGGTAACTGCTTTTCTTTTGGCTGGTTCTAGAAGACACAGCTTTTTTCTTTGGTGGCATCATGTGGAAAAAAAATGAAGGCGAAAAAGGCATTTTCCCATCCGGCAGTACTATCTACTAACTAAGGAAAAACGGCCGTGTAAAGTCCGAACGTCTTTTGTGGAGGACATCATGACCCAAGAACTCCCAATAGTTGGAAAAATAAGAAGAGACAATAAAGAAGCTGTTTAACAGCAGCAGGGATCTCTTATTAAGCCCACATGAGAAGGGCATGCGGTCATGTGAGCAGCACCGCAGATCTGTTTCTTGTTTAAAATGTGGCTTAGTGGGGGTTATTTTGGTGGTATGACTCAACACACACATTTTCTTATTGCCATTCTGTGTCAGGTATCTGTGCCCAACACACAACCCCAAAAATTAGGTGGCGAGTTGACGCCCGCTACAGGCCTGTTCTTGGTTTAGTGGAATAACAAGTTAGTGATGTCACCCACTGCGAATAGCTAAAGAAAGTAGGAGAGGATAAGCCAGATGTCAAACTAAACCTAGCTTTATTTATCCGGGGGGGAATTTTACAGGCGGTGCAGTTGGAAAAGTGGAATGGCGTAAAGTTTCTTTTTTTTTTATATATTTGAAAAAGACTGCAATGGTTAATAAGAGATTTTCTGGTTTGGAATATGTTTATAGGCACTCACATTCATGGAGGAGTTGATCTCGCTGACGGCTTCGTCATCTGTTGGGAATTGATAGATCTGGACACCATTGCTCACAAGCTCACTCATAATTTTGATTTTGAATTTGTGGAGTTCGCTCTTGGAGATTGTATCAGCTTTGGCAATGATGGGAATGATACTGACCTGTGGGACAGAAGATAAATTTAGGATTGTAACAGTCAGATAGCAAAAAATGTCAATTATGGCAGCAGTGCAGCACTCTGAGAGAAAAAAAAAAAAGATGCGTTCTCACTTGTGACGATTATCGCAACTGACAGGACATTTGCATGCAGCAGCCTTCATTTCACACACTATGCAAAGACAAATTATCTTAAGTGGATTACAAAGAGCATGAATTTGCTTCCCTTAGTCATAGGGTAGAAATAAGTGTGCAGGGAAGTGTGATAAACAAGAGCAATCAGACAACGCGACACTCACGTAAATAAATCCTGATTGTAAAAACAAACTGAGCTTCATCTCGAATCTACATCAGATGCTCCTCAAATCTTCCCGCTGGGAGAATAGCGAAGATTCCCACAGTCGCAGATCAGAGCAAAAGCGAACTCTCCTCGGGAGTCACATTAGGCTCAAAACGTCTCTACATTATTCATTTGCAGCATGAAATCAGGTTTAAAGCCTTAGATTTATTTATTTCTTAGTAATGGCTAATAAAATAGCTCCAAAACCATGAGAGCTTTACATTAGGAGATAAAATATATAAACCCAAATGTCCAGTCTTGGAGATTACTACAGGAAAGAGAAGCAAAAATGTTCACAAAAAGGAAAGAATCTGCGTCCTATAAAAAAAAAAAAATCCTTAGAAAAGACTCCCTGTCATTTAGGAATAAAAATAGGCTCATTGAAAAACAAAATGATTATCTGTGTTTCTGCCTCCAAGCTGAATACTCAGTTATGTCTTCAAGAGAAAGAGAGCCTGTCTGTGTGTGTGTGTGTGCGTATGTCATGGGGGTGCAATTTCAAACTCTACTAATGAGGAGGAAAACACCATTGTCTTGCCTTGACAGCAAATTGAACAGACCACAAGGGAAAAGCTCTTTCTGGTCCACTTTCCCTGTTCATATTGTGACAGCTTCCGTGTCTGCTTAGCTTCCACGTTCATGCACATAATCACTGCAGTGGAAACACACTTCAGACTACCCTCCACAGTCAAATATATTTTGTTCTTTCTTTCACTATTTTTTTGCCGTAGAGTTCACTCAATGCCAAACACCACATGAAACAATATTTATCTTTGCCATTATGGTGAGAATAGTGGGACAGAAATCCTGAGATTAGAGTAGGGGGAACTATGGGGACTCATTTAGCCTAATGCTGAAAGACCATTGGACATTCCGTACCATAGTCGGACATATTTGACACATTTTGCCCATTTAAATCCCTCTCAACTAGTTTGCTGTATTAAGAAAAACATTCCACTTAAAAAAAAAGAAGAGATTAGATCTTATATATAGCCTGTGCAAAAAAATTAATACTTTGCAAGCAACATTTGGCTGTCCATTCTAAGTCATTGTTTTTAAATAGCGTCAGTATCCATTTGGCAGAACAGTGCAGTCAAGCGTTGATAGTTCAAGTACGCCAGCAGGTTTTGGTCACAAGCTGACCATCTGCTTCATTCTGGATTTATTAGCACTACGTCGCCAGGCACACAGGGATAAATCTGCCACTTTTAAATGCGTAAATCAACGTTACATTATATATTTGCGCGCTTAAGTAAGCGTTCTGTACTTTGTATCTGTTTCCAGCAGTGAACATTTGAGTTGTGTAGAAAAACATTGAAATGTTCCTTGAAATTCCACTAGTCCCCCTCCCTCCTCCTCCTCTTTTCCATTTTTCCATGCTGCATTCTCTGTGGCCACCGTGGTCAAGAGACAGATGGATATAAATTCATCATTGTAATAAAAGAAACGTGTTGGCTTCAACCAACAAGCTTTTTCCAAAATTCTCCTGCTACAGAAGCTTTTAAAGCCAAAATAAACTCAAATGAATGGGCTCACTGACAAAAAAAACCAAGGCAGGCACATTTTTCCTATGATACTTAAATAATGTCAGAGGTACATACTAGATTTGTGATGAAATACATTACAATTCAACTTCCTGTGAGGTTTTTTGCTTGTTTTTAGAATTGGTGGTTTAGGTCCTAAATTCCAATCCCCCACCTAGATTGACTTGTATTCATTTCAACAAAAAGAGTAAAAACAACACCTTGGCAAAGAGCTCAGGCGAATGAAATGAATACCACTGTGAATGAAAGGCCATCAGGATTTTACTACGCTGATACAACTACTTTCTAACAATAGACCAAGAGTAACTAAGGAGGTTACCTTGCTATCTAGTTTCTTCATTGTGACTAGGTCCAAGGATTTGAGCGAGTGTCCGGTCGGTGCGATAAAGTACAGGCAGATGTGGATCCTGGTATCATGGTAGTTAAACAGTGAGCGTTTAATCTTCAGCTCTTCTTGAAGATAGTTTTCAAACTGAGTGTCGATGTAGTCCACGATGGGCTTATAACTGCAAAAGGAGAAAAACAATAGGTTTTATCTCGTTCACTAATAATACCAAACATGTCCACTCACACTGTTAGTGCTTGTGCTGAATTCAAGTGTAAATAGGGTTGTCACAAGGGTAATAGCTTGCATTTTGGTGTGATACAGTACTTTAGCAAGAACCCAGCTTGAGGCTGCACAGCCAAGTCATGAGCCTTGTCTCTTGTGTTGTGTTGTTTTACCCTCTGAGGCTTCTCTCGCAGAATTAAAAGTGGATTTAAAGCCACACTGGTTACCACAGTTGGTATAATTAGGCACATATACTCAGTTATTTGAAACCTGTTACATCGAAGAAAAGTTTTCTGATGGTCACAAATTGAATTTAGTGATGCCGTTATTTCATTGTTGACTTAATTAACTCCAAACACTGCATTCTCCGCTTACATATTTCCAATCTTCTAATGTGGAATGCACTGCTGCTGACCTTTGAACAGCATGCTGCAGGCTGTGGCCATTTTAACAAGGCTTATGAAGGAGGGCGCTCTAAAAGGGCATGCGAATGTCGTTTATTGGTCAGGGTTCTAACTCTGAACAGAACAACTCGTTCTCTCAGATAAACGTAAAGCCCCCCCTCACCCTACCACTTTCGTTGTAATATTTTCGGTCCCTTTGGGAAATAAAAAATGTCCGGGAACATGCACTGATCTGATGTCTGTGTTTCTCATTTAAATCCTGAACAGCATGAAACTACTTATGGCAACCACACAAGAAAAATACTTTCTCAAAGTATCACAAAACATGTCGGTGGCGATCACTTTCAAGTACAAATATAGAGCTAAATGTACAGTTCCTATTAAGGTTCACTATTATGTTATGGGAGGATAACATTGGAAGTGCATAGTTTAAGTAAAAATTAATAAAGACCCTCCTACCTGTCATCTTTGTTGATCTGATCCCCAAAGCCAACAGTGTCCACAATGGTGAGTTTGAGGTGAACGTTGCTTTCTAGGAGGTCATACGTCCGTGGACGTAGATAGACTCCGTTCTGGTAGTGGCTGGCCTCTTCATTCTCAAAAGTGGTGTTAAAGAGCGTGTTCATTAGCGTCGACTTTCCGATGCCCGTCTCCCCTGAGGACAATCGGAAGTAATGTGAGCTAATACAAACCATGTGGAGGGGAGGGTTCTATAGCTCACGGGCGATCAATATGTCTCAATTCAAACACTGCTTTTACTTCCACAAACACCAGACTAAAATACATTTAGATATTGTAATCAATGAAAGACTTGTATAGTATGCCCCGGAATGAATTGAACCAATGAGTGTCAGTTTATTTATATTTACTTACCTACACAGAGGATGTTAAAACAAAAACCCTGAGTGACCGATTTGCTGACCAGTTGGTCGGGGAGACTGTCAAATCCAACATGGCCACCAAGATTGAGGCTGCGCTTTTCCTCGTTCTGGAAGAAACACAAAGAAAAGAAAAAAAAGTCAGAAAGGGGAATAAAATGCTTTGACTTTTTATTGCATCTTCTTTAATACATTTTGAGTGAGTGACACAAAAGTATGATATCGTCACCACCGAGACGGGCGGCCAATGAGCAGAAAGATCTGCAGCCCAGCAACTCAAGATGAAAGAGTCTGCATTCTTGAAGGCTGACGTCACACATGGGCAGCAGTCTGAGCGTTACACTCGGCTAGACGTGACCACATTGCAAGACATTCGCCCTTCATTCATCATAAACCTTGAACCCCTATTCGTGTTTAGGTTCATGCTGATGTGTTTTGAAACACAACAAAAATGTTGATGAGAATAAGTTAGACTGGAATGAACAGTCATGGGACATCCATCCCCGAGGAAACAACAGTTCCCAGGCCAAAGAATGGCTTAGGACAACAGGAAATGATTGTAGGGAGGGACCACAGGTGCCTCCCAGTGAATTAGAGGATAAAGGTTGCAATCTATATCAGGAATGACCAGGAATTAGAACAAAGTAACAATGTTATAAAGGACACTAGATAACCAGCAATAATCAAAAGACAGTGATGCTATAGAAAAGCCCTTTTACCGCATGGCAACAGATTTCTGCGTACCTGTATCCATACTTTTGCAATCAAATAGTGGACCGGACCCAGATACAACAATTCAGTTTCAATACTTTTGACAGCTAGTGTGGACCGCCACTTTAAAATCTATGCTAGAACTTGCAATTGTTTTTCAATGCTTATTTTTCAGTCTCATGTGTCTGCTTGGCAAGGAAGGAAATGAAACGCAAGTGGACCGCAGCAGGACCGGCATGAGGTGTCGAGAACAGATGTTGGGTCAGACAGAGTCTTCTGGAGACCCTCAAGACATAAGTCAAACATGCGTGAGGGGAGTTTGTCACCTGATAACGTCCATGACAAAACCACATGCAAGTCCTCAGGTTAAAATTCTCAGTCAAGGACCAAAATGCTGATTTAATCAAAGGCCATCTTTTCAGTGTCGTAATTTGAAGCTGCTGCTTCAGAATAACTGTCTTTCATCAAGCATTTGTTTAAAGGCAGAACCTGGCAAAGAATGAAACTCCAAATTTAAAATGACAAAAAATATAAGTGTGATTAGTCAAAAATTCAACATTTAGAGATGTGCGCTTCTGAATGGAAAACAGTATGTTGAGTTACAAAAATGACACTAAAATATTTTCCTCTGTTAAATGACTCCAGTGTCCTCCCTTCCTGTTCGGCATTTCTCACGCGTTGCCGTTGCTCCGCCCCCTCGCTCATCTGCGGCCCACAGGAAAGACAAAATAAATGAAAGGGAGAACTGTTTAACCAGACTTGTTTATCTTTGTGAGATTTGAAAGAAAAAGTAGATAATAAAAACACACTAATCACCAGAAAACTTGGGTCAAGTCCGCACTACTTACGAAAAAAAAGATGCATTGAAAGCAGAGAACAAAAAAAGATAAGCAATAAAAACAGTGCAACTCTAAGGAATTGTCACTTAAGCAGAAAAATAGTCCCTGGATACAAAACACAGTGGTTTTCCAGTGATTTATTAGAGTGCATGGGACAGGATTGACTGACTGGGAGAAATGAGATTGCATCGTTCAGAAGCCAAAAAAGCATGCGGAAAAGATTCAATGTGAAAATATTTGAGTGCGTGCAGCCTCCCAAAGACGAGTAAGGAAACAAAAGCCATATCTAAGTACCGAATCAAATTTTGGAATCCTCTATCTGCTGTATCTAGGCCATTGTAGCATGCCACCTAAAAAGGTTGTCTTACCATTTCCCACATATAAATTCACCAAGGCCTAACTTCAAAATTAGTCATTTTTTCTAATTAAATGATGGCATCTTTCTTGAAATGTTTTCTTCATACAAAGTGCAGAATCTGTCCTGGCTCACCAGCACAAAATGTCTGACATGTACACACTGGCCTATTAAAAGTGTTATTCTCCAGTGTCCATTCTGTTTGAACAGAACTATAAAAAGGATGAATGGCGGATCTTAGAGGGAGGGATTATGTTTTGAATTTTTGGAGGAAATCAAATGAGCTGTGTTTCCCAATGAAACCATTTCAGACCTAGATGAAGAACTATTTCAAATTTCCTGGACATGTTTTATCAAGGTCCCAACTCTTGAATGGATCTATACAATTTCCATTATTTTCTGGTGGGGGATAATCAAAATAGACCTTTTTGTTTTATTTTTACAATTGTTAAATCCAAACTTACACTGACTGCTTGAGTTTTGAGCACCTCTGACCTCATCCTGGAGTCTTTCACATAGCAATGGCAGTGCTGATGTCTTTCTTATGCACAATGTTGACTTTGACAAGCCCTCCTGGAGGCACTTGTAGCATATTATCTCTATTAGCGTTGCAATACATCACTGTTGACACACTACATCCTGTATGTAGTGTTAAATAATTAAGTTCTGGAATGCGTCTGAGAATTGGTCTTCTTATAAATACAATTTGCTGTACAGTACACAAAAGCAAAGGACAGTTGCGAGGATCTTCGTGGTGTAGAAGGCATAACTCTAGTCTGCTGAAAGTTCCCTTCAGTTTTCCTTGATGATAATTCCAGCTTGCATAAAGGCCTAAAGGGGAAGAGAGACAATGGTCTTCGGGGTCAGTAAGCACCCTACATGGTGACAAGGTTGTAGGGCTTTTCTTATATAACAGTGGTGCAGTATGCTAGGGGACCGGGAACACGGTGAGACTAGTTCACGACCTCTGTGAACCAAAATCCAAGCCAAACGTGCCAGAAATGGAACAATTTGCATTGAACATCACAGTTCAAATCATTGAAAACAAAGTTATTGCATTATCCAAGCATGAAGTTCTGTTCAACCTTGGCTAGATTTGCGTTCATTCCAAATGTAGTAACATAATTTCTTGCCTTATACACAACTAAATGAAACACTGATTCATACGACAACCCGGACATGTTGGCGTTGAAACATAACCCGAGGGCTTCTTTAGATAACCGGCTTGCTGCAACGCGTTGGCCCGTGCTCTGCTCCAATCAATGGGGAAAAAACAACAGTGGAGGGGTAACTCTGCCACATTGATCGCCTTGTGTGGCCTACAAAATTGTGCCAGACCTCCACGCCACGTGCCGCTGACATTGCCCATCAATAGCCGTATACCCTTACACCAGCGGCATGGGTTTGTTCAATGTGGTCTCATTTAATTCCCAAAAAAGAGACAGGAAGTCAGTCGGGCCCCAGCTGTGCAGCCGCTACCGCTGGCCCGCTGCTCTGCATTCTCAGCATTTTTCCCCCCCATAATCAATGCCCCAATTTTATACTCCAAATGCCCAGTCAGCAGTCCAACTGTACTATATGTAGACTAAAAACTCAACAGCACACAGAGCATTTGATCCAGTTCCTTTTTTTACAGACGTGTTGCACAAATAAGGAGTAGCCCAAAGCTTCTGCTTAATCCCTTTATCCTTAAAACTCACTACCGCCAACTGCCCACGTTATAAGGATGCATCGAAACCTAAGTCATAAGGATTAATGAGAACCATTGAGGACATACTGTATACATAATAAGACAGATAGTTCCAAAAGACAATAATAAATGCAACATAAAGTGAAAGTTAAATGTATTTAGACTGCATTTTTACATATAAAAAGACATGTCGAGTTGCAGAGGTTATGAATCTGACATACTCTACTAAAAGTAAGCAATGCCATAACATTTTTGACATATTTCATGTATTCATGTCTTTTATGACACACTGAGGCATGCAGAGATGAGCACATTTTTTTCTTTTTGCACAATGACTCAAGGAAGAAGATTTAATGCCTTCTGACAGGCCCTAGTCAAGAAGTTGACATGCAAAGCTGAGTAGAAGCATCTTTCTCAGGCACATGCAAAAGTGGAGCATTACCTGATAGCTAACTCACATTTGTCATGATCTCCAATGCAGTATGTTTTTTTTTATTTATTTTTTAAACCACATTCATTTCGTTAACACCCACACAGTGAGCGATCATCACGAGATTTACACAGACCGATCTAAAACTCCAAAACATCCAATATTTATATTAACCTGCTTCCACAAAACCCTTTCACCGAGTGGGCTGAGCCCACATTGGAAGGATCCTAAGGCGGGGGAGAGGCTTTACCACACGCGCTTCACCACTCTCCGTAAATCAGAGATCGCCCGCGTTTTTGCCCTAGGAATTTATCAGGACGCCTAATAAAAATGAAGGATCCATGCCGGTTGACTTACCGAAAACACGTCCACGTCCGTGGCTGCCATGGTGCGGAATGTGCCGTCTTTGGGCGTGAGGTGGGAGCGAAGGGGGAGAGACGACTTGCTTGCTCACATACGGGGAAAAAGACGGAAAAAGAAGGAGGAAGCAGCAAGAGGATAACCCTACACGTCAGTTCAGCGTCGTCAATAGGCAAACAGCCTCCACTTCCGTTTAGATGGGCATTTTGGTCTTCAAGTACTTCATTAAGACTGGAAAAAAACCCTTTAAAAAGACAAAAATATATTTGAATGATGCATGTATCGGTTTTGTTTCAATAATCCTAAAAATGACTCATTTTAAACGATGCAAGAGCGTTGTTTGAACTATCTTTGGGCGAGACAAGGGTTATTCGCAACATGGCGACTAGTCTGAAACTTCCCTCTCCTCGTCTAAAAAGAATGTGACGACGCTGCTTGCTGCAAGCCACGACTTGAGCTGAAGAAATATGTGTGACACTGGTGGAAATCTAAATAACAGCTCAAGGCTGTTTACTGCTTTCTGCTATATTATATTTAAAAAAAACATCGTGGATCGATAATCGCAAAGCCCCCTTCACCAATGATAACATTTTAACTATTAACAATTAAAAATAAAGTTGTCATGGAAGGGAACAAAAAAAACACGCGTCTGAGAAATTGCGCGTTTTGGCTGACGTCATACAAAGACGCAGGTAGGCACCAGGGGAGGAGCCGGTCAAGGTGCGCCTCACTGCGCGCAAAAGAGGAAGCCTCTATTTTCCCTTTTATTTCCCGGGGGGAAAAGATGTCGTTGTGCCGAGAAACCGTTGTTTCCGTGCTTCAGTCCCTTGGCGGCCGAGTAAGTAAAGCCAAGCTTGTGGCGACCTTCCAAAGCGCGCTGGAGTGTCCTGACCTCGACGAGAGGGCTCGCAACAGGGAACTCTTCAAAAACCTCGTCAACAGCGTCGCTTACGTGAACCGAGGCGACGACGGCGTCCAGTACGTACAGCTCAAGAAAGCATACCGGCATAAAATCATACAAAATGTGGAGGATGAAAAGCCTGGGACTGAACAAGAGGTACCACCTGAGAACTTCCAAGACTCCAAAAGTTGTTCTGGACTGGTGCAAGACAGTGAGCAAGGTCAACTTGTTGTGAACCTCAAGAGTGATGCTGGACAGGAAGAGAAAAGTGAGCTGGGGTGGTGCTATGAAGAAATGAAACAAGAAAGCTGTTTGCAGACGGGTCTTCTGGAGAAAGATTCATCAGAACCTTCTGGACAGGAGGTTAAAGGTAAGCAGGAGGAGGAGTATACCAAAAGATGGACCGGAAAGGAAGAGGTAGAGGGTCCGCTCAAGATGGAGGCGGACTCAATAAGTGGATCTGTAAAGGATCCAGAACTCGCTGAACAACTCTCTCCTTTCGAGTTAGCCTTGATGAGGTGCAAAAGTTTTGACATGAAAATCAAGCAAGCACATAAAGTGGAGGTGACTCCCAAACCATACGCTTTGCCCTTGAGGATGCCCCCTACAAGCAAGGTGGAGTCAGAAAAGCCACCTAAATTTGATTCCTTTCCGAGTGAATCAAAGACCAACAAGGTTTCCAACGAGTCCAGAACTCACTCGGAGGTCCCGCTAGAGCCGTCGGAGCATGAGTGGTTGGTCAAATGCGCCTCGGGCCAATGGAGCCAGGTCTACGGGCTCCTCCTTAAAGACCACCAGTTGGCCAGCAAACGGGACTTCACATCGGGCTTCACCGCTTTGCACTGGGTGGCCAAGTATGGCAACGGAGACATGCTGGTGAAGATCCTGGACACATCGCAGAAGGTCGGCGCGGGTGTGGATGTCAATGTCAGGAGCCGCGGGGGCTACACGGCTTTGCACGTGGCCGCCCTGCACCGGCAGGACTACGTGGCGGCTATGCTGGTGGCCGAGTACGGCGCTGACGTGAAGGTCCGCGACAATGATGGTAAGAGGGCGTACCATTACCTGCACCAGGACACGGCGCAAAGTGTCAAGGAGATGCTAGGAGCGCCCAAATTCGAGCAATCTGCCGACTCGTCGGCGGGAATGGAGATTTGGCCGGAACTGTCCAAAAAGAATACCATAAGTCGCCTCTTCCAGCCGCATCTGTCAGGCCAAAGGAGAAAGCACAAGCATAGGCCGGCGTCGTACTCTCTGGAGGAAGAAGCTGAGGATCCACGACGTGATCCAACCTTCAGGCCAAGACTCGCATCAGATGTCTTTGCGTAGTCGACAAATGATGATTAAATACAGACAACCGTTGTATATTGTCAATCCTGGTTCTTGATCAGATAAAAAGCACTTTCCAGTATAAACTTTATCAACATCTTGCGTCATTTTGGGGCTGTGGAATTGTGTTGAAGTGAATAACTTATTTGGAAACTATTTTTTGATTTTTGTGTTATCTTGCAAGAGTATAATTTTATTCAGATTCAATATATGAGTCTAACTATGGATCTTGTAATGTGGTGATAGCCCTGTTTTTATGTTCCGCTTTAGTGCCTTGGTTAAGGTTTGTGGCTATTGCATGTGAACATGACTCATGAGTCATTCACATGGTTCTCCAACTTCTCAATAAGAGGTTTCACAATTGCTCAGTCCCTGAAGGCAGATCACAAATGAAATCGATCCGTTACAATGCTACCTAACAAGGTGTAAATAACTTAAGAAGTTAGTGCCTTGAATAAGGAAAAATCCTGATATATGGTTAAATATTTTTGTAACTTCACATTTTATCATGTTTCAGTCTATTTTCAACAAAAACATTTTGATTTCTAATTTCAGCACATTTCTAACTCAGCATAAAAAGATATCTCAGAAACGATATGTTATGGAAAAGGCCTTTTCAAAAGCCTAGTGATGTTAACGTGTTTAGAGCAATAAAAGTGCCCATTTGGAAGGAGTAATTTATAGTAAATGTGAATATTTTGGCAATAAAGAACATGGTATTTAAGAAAGTCAGAGTTCTTTGCCTGTTTGTTGTTTAACTTTTTGTTAGTTAGATTTTATATCCAAATTAGTTTGCACTAAGTGTTCAAAAAGTCACTTGTTTCAGCTTCATAAGTACTAACTTTATCATTAAGACATTTTTAGGCACACAGCTCTTGCTCTATGTCATGGGTTCCAATTATCTTAACGATATAATATATAGTTTTAATTGGTTAATGATAATTACAGTTTGGAATGATGCATACTCTGAGTGCATTTACTTTTGCCACTAGAGGGCACACAAACCCAGAATAGAGAAAAGCATTACTTTGGATCACAATAGCAGTAGTAATTGGTTCCATATAAAGGAGGATGTTCTTAATTTATTCACAATAAGACAAACATATTGAAATTCACAACTCCCAACAGGAATGTTTAACTCGGTAGGGTATGGGGCCATTTGTTGTCTTAAAAAAGTTTCACAACAAAGTTATTATGAATGAAAAGGAAGCGTGTTTGTGGGCCAATGTGGCAGTGGGATCTATTTGTGGCATTGACCAGAGCCTTGAATTAAAACATAAATATATGATACAAAAATAGTCAACAGCGGATGTGTGTTTTCTTTCCAGGTCATTTCCTGAAGGACGCGCAAAGTTCTCTGATCCATTTGTGACATAAATGTGAATCTTGTTGAAAAAAAAAAAACTACCACATCAAAACCTCACTACACACACATTGGATTCACACAAACACAGTTTGACGATGTTGAACATCTTTTTCCGACATCCGTGGAATCCCAAGTTAAAACATTATTTTAAAAACAATGATGGAATTCTGTGAGTAAACTAAAGGTTTAAGGTCTATATATCTTTAGTTCAAGTATTAAGCATCCAAGAGGAGAACCCCTGAAGTTGAACAATTATTAGAGTGGAGCCCCTGAAAAACTTTAACATTCATTAATGCAACTAATGCAGTGCGTTTCAATATTTTCTACATCAGCCCCCACCAAAAAAAAAAAAGAATACAATATTATACATTGCTGTGAATCTTCAATAACATGGATGTTAAATAACAACACAAAAATAATAATGTTTAACTTCAGGGGTTGCTTTTTTAACCATTTTTTTTTATATAAAGACCAACTTAAAATCATCTCTTTTTTTGCTACAATTGCATTTGCACCATCCTTAACATACCTTTAAAACAAAAAAACTGTTTTTACAGTAAATGCAAACAAAAATGCTGAGAAACATGAATCTGGATGGAGTAAGGCTGTTTGATTTCCAAATGAAGAAATGTGCATTGATCTATTACAAAGTGCTTATTTTTTTTGTTACCATTCATCTTTTCTTTTGGTTTTTAGTGCCTCGAGCTACACCTGACTCACTCCTATGCTTCTTAAAGCTTAGAGAACAATGGTTTTGTTTTACACTACCTGCTAAAGCCGGGATTTGTCCAACTTTGTCTACAAAAGGGTGAAAGAAGGTGACATGGCAATATTCTGGGAGGCCGAACGTAGGTGAGGAAGCGTGAGGGGTCAATTTAAGTTGATTTTTGTAGTTGACCCTATACTTGACGGCAGTCAACTTGAATTTATTGATGAGGCCGTTGATCGAGTATTTCTTATAACGTCTTTTGACTACGGACTCGGACAGTAACTGAGCTCGAGTCGGTAAGAGTGAAGGTCGAGTCAAGGCACATGGGGATTGAAAAGTGTCATGAAGCGGGGTCGATCAGGGAATGGTCCAAGTGAACTGGTATAGACCGGTGGTTCCTCATGAACAAAATATCTGTGCTCACATGTGAAGGCTTCTGGTGAGGGCCTCCAGCTGCTCCTCACAGAGCTTTGTCTTCTCTTCCAGGTCCTTGCGGCGGATGAGCAGAGAAGCCTTGGTCTGCACAAAGCGCCGATAGTCGCACACTTGCTCGGTGCTCAGCTGGCGGGACAGGAAGGTGGATACAAGGCTCTCCCGGCGGTCCAGGTTGTCCTTAAGGTCTTTGGCGTCCTCCCGTTGCTTACACAGCAAACGGTGACGGTTGTCCAGAGATTGCTAGAATGCACACAAATACATAAGGGAAATATTAGCATGAGATTCTACATGAAATATAGTCTCAGTTCTAAAATTGAGTAGTTAAATAAATAAATATTTTAAAATAATAAATTCTACAAATAAAAAAAAACATTCAAAATATAATAATAAAATGTTGAAAAAAAGGGGAATATTTTCTATATCAATAGAAATATGTATATAATTTAATTAATATCATTTCAGACATATTAAAAATGATTAAATACCCCAAATCATTCTACAAAAATGATAACTGGTTTCATTCATTGTGTATATATTATGAAAATATTTACAAAGTTAAATTCTTAAACTATTAAAATTTGGAGGCATCGCTACCAAAACTATACTACTTACAAACTAATTAAATATACATTTCACACTTTATATAAACTGGCTTTTGATGAATGTGCATGATTCAGATTGTTTACTTCTACTGTAATCAAGACTGTTATGTAATACAAATTTAAAAAAATCATTATCACACAGTCATTTTTAATTGACTGTGCAGGTTTAAGCTTTGGATAGGGAGGTGAAGTGTTGCCTTGTGTCAACAGAGGGCAGGGTTGATGCAGATGTCATCGAAACCAGTGAGTTGCATGAGTTTCGGTGAGTGAGTGTAAACAGTTGTCTCCAGAGTACTGATAACGCTGTGAAATGACAAGCTTGCCCTCCGGACCGGAGCTGGCTTAACACATTCAGAACACTTTTCTTTAATGCTTCCACGAGACTTGTTTTGACAAATAAGTATTAAACTAAATGGGCTGGGATGCTTTTAGCCTTTGTGGAAAATAAAGCCTGAAACTAAATAGGATGGACTCCCATTACGTTAGTGTCACCATTTTAACCAAAGGCCCATTTGAGAGTAATGATCTTGCTTTACGAAATATTAGGCTTAATTACATTGGTTAAAACCAAGAACATGAACAAGTGCATTTTCTGCATTCCACATGGCGAGAAACTAAAGTTATTCTTCACCTTGCAGCCATGTTTGCTGTTCCAAAGTCAACACAACAGACTAAAGGACAACGGGAGAACGCATGGGAGCAGAGACGTAAACGTTCACTTATTTGCTGACGCTTCAATGAGCAGTACAGTTGAATTTAAATTTTGATCTTGTTGAAGAAAACACGTGGCTAATATTACAAACGGGACAAAGATCAAGAGGCTCCTGGTTTGTTAACAGTATCAACAAGAACAAGTCATGGGAGTTGTTAGCACACTAACAGTGGGCTCATAAAAAGACAGCTGCAGTACTTTTATTCCAATATAATATGTACTGTTAAAAGATTAGAAATCTATATACTATAACACACATTGCAGTGAATCAGACCAGTTTTTTTTTATATTTGCTGGTATTGTAATGTGGCCTTATTTACTTATTTTGTGTCTTAGGGTGAACTGTGATCATTATATTCATACGATTCACAGTTGAAAAACACTCACCTTCTCCTCAACATCCATTTCCTCATCCACAGTACTTAGGGCATTTTGCACCCTGGCCAGCCGGGCGGAGAGGCACAAGAGCAAGTTGACCACCCTCTCCAGATCCCCGATGAACAGGTTATACCTCTCCAGCTCCAGGGGTGGACAACACTCACGGACCAGAACTTCCAGAGCCTTGCCATGGGCTATATTGTCCTCCATTTCGGCTTGGAGGGCGTCCCGCGTCACCTTCAGCGAGCCCAGATGCTCCTCGATGCAGCACACCAACAAACCCTGTGAATGAAAGTATGAAGGAATTGAGACATCAAAAGATTACTGCTGGCCATATCCATGCCAAAAAATATGGAACTCAAAAGGTGGCAAGTCAATAGTTTTATCTCCAGCGGTCCTGCAATTACAGTGGTCTGGTGCAAGTTTTGACTTCATAGTAGATTACCTTCTTGCTAGCGAGGTCATTTGTGCCACAGACATCTCCGCTTGCAGTTTTAAAGCTGTCGTGTGACGACGGTATCTTGGTCTCACAACTGTAAAAAAAAAATGAACAGGTCAGGCTGACATCATAAGAACAGAACATGCAGACCTTTTTGTCTATACAAGTTCAATTATGCTTAGACTATCTCTCTCGCGCTCTTTGCTTACATTTGCAGAAACGTGTGCAAGTATAGGAGTTTGCAGATATACAGGAGAACGTAATGTAACATGGCACCTTCTTTGGATAACACCAATCACGATTGTGTTTCATACAGAAACACTATACAGTACTGGGTATTGTCATTAATTAGCCTTTAGAAGACAATTATCCTCTCCATTACCAGAGTTGTAGAGATTGTTTCACCAGACACATTAGATAACTAGTCAGTCAATTGTCAGTCCAAGTTGATAGAGTCAGGATGGTAGACTCAAACAAGAACCTTATGATATTGGTACCGATTTGCTGTTAGATGTTTTAAGTGGTGCATGCAATTGAGTACAGTGGCACAGTTCTTAGGGGGCATGTACTATTTCCTTTTTCTATAATACCGCATGTTACTGACCTTTCCGCAGCTTCTTTTCGCTCCTGTTTCTTCTTGTAGTGCTCTTCCATCAGCAGTGTGTCCTCAGACAGCAGTTGCTCCATCAGCATCAGCGCCGTCTTACGATTGGTTAGCGGATAGAGTGTGGGGGCAAGTGACCGGTCTTCCTTGACCACGGCCTCGACCATCTCCTCCCATGATGGTTTCTTACCAGGATTCTCTGAACTTGCTGTTTCTTTCTCTGTTTGACAACTTTCCTCAAACTCTTGATTATCTCTGGAATCACTGTCCAACCTTTCAGGTTTTTCCTCCTCTACGATCTGCTCATCAGAAACCAAAGTGCAGGTAGACACTGAGGCTTTCCTCATCTGACAGGCAGGGATTGCAATGGAAGCCTCATGAAAATCAGAGTTCCCCTTCTTCACGTCCTCTTTGGTCTGATCCTCCTCTGACGGAATAATCCATGAGGACGGATCTGTAGTCACGCCACAGCTCAGGGATACTTCATGGGCAGGAGATTGGACACCTTTGCTGGGTTCGACCACTGAATAATCGTCATGAGGACAGCCGGAACCTCTGGAAGGAAGAGTTGTGATGAAAAGAATGCAAAAGATCAAACATCTAGTAAAATTACTCTTAAATAGCAGCAATTATATTAAGTTAAAAGCTAAACTTTTAAGAATGTGTGCAAAAATCAATTTAATTACAGGAGGAAATATGTGTTATTGTGTTTAATAATAAACACAAGCAGTTTTGATCATTTGGAACAACAACATTAAAACAGATATTAGTGGATGAGTCACCTGGAGTTGGCTTTGTTTTCATAAGGTTGCTGTATCTGTGTAGTGGCAGACATGGTGGACCTAACCTCCCTTTCAATGCTCTCTTGGCCTACAATGGCCTGGCAATGAGGGTAAGAGGGCGCCTCGAAGGGAGGTTTGCTAGACAGGAATTCATCTGTGGGAGGACTGCAAGATCCAGAAGATTTCCTTTTGCCCGGGGAGTGGGATCCACTCAAGTTTATTTTTCCTATTCTCAGCTTAATGTCAACATCTTCCCCAGCTACCAGCACTGGATCGGAGGTTTGATTCAGAATGGACTTTTTCTCTATATGGAATTGTGTCAGTCCCTTCAGGTCAGAAATGTCTGTTTCATTCTTCACTTGATTCACTGTGTGCTTCTTCCACTCTCTTTCCGTCCCCTGAGCTTCTTTGACCTTAGCAAATAGCGAACTATTTCTCACATCTCGGCATGCCTGATCCAGCTGCTCAGAACTTTTACTAAAAGCACACATTCTTGTTAACTTGGATGTCCCGAGTTCTTCCATAGATCTTCCTCTTTGTGCTCCCACACGGATTTGATGATGGGCCTCAGGTGTGGAGACCCCTCCAGCTCTCATGCTTTTCTGGAGTCTATAAATTAAAAGCAGTAAACAAGCCATGTGACTGTGCAAATCATTTAGACAATAGAAACAGGCTTGGTGTCGTTAGAGAGTGGTTTTGACCAAGAAAATTAATTTGAATGGAATGTTAATTTGCCACAGTCTACACATAATACAACCATGCCCTAAAAACAAAAGAAATGTTGCAACATTACAGTTGCACTGGTACATACCTGCAGGTTTCGGTGGAATTAACTTCTTCTTGATCATTTCCATTGATCCCAAGCACCTGAGGAGGATAGAGGACAAACAACAGAACTAAATATTGAGTCATTTTCTTTCATTCAGTACAATAAGTTCAGTGCATTTCAAACAGTCATACCACTTATTTTGGGAATGCACAAGTTAAAAAAAATGTTTTTTTTTTTAACCCACCTGGATTGGATGTGGTGTGGATGTGGATCTGTTCCTGAAAATTGTAGGGTCAGGTTGCTCTACGAGATTCTCCGCAGAGGAATACATGCCATGCGTTAGATATAATCTTTCCTTCCATCCGTTTGATTGCCCTTCAGGTCGACCTGGAGATGGTTGTGCTGAGAAGAACTGGGCGTACCTATTTTTGTGAAACATTCAATTAAAATGACAAATAGAAACTAAAATCTTTTCAATCAGTCGCAAATCTTACCTAACAGAGCTGGTGGAGGCATCAAGGATGCGTCCTGCAGACTGGGGTCTATTTAGTTTCTTTTTTATCGGATTGCCTTCAGTACTTGCAGATAAAGGCCTGGGAATCCAGTCAAATGGTCTTTCTCCCAAAGAGTGCCTCTGCCTGGGAGGTATTGGTAGTTGAGGACTTAATTGTTGGGGTTCCGCAACTCTCTGACCCGTTTTACGTTCCATATATTCCACCAGTGCCTTGTGTTGCAGATGCTTTAAGTTCGTCCTTGAAGCGCTGGAGGCGGACAGCGCACGGCCCCGAGTTTCAAACATCCTTCTACGTGCTGCTACGAGTCCCTGCTCTCTGGTCTGCACATGATCCTGCCAGTCACTGTCCATTCCAAACAGGCTATCACTATCGTTGCCAAAGGAGCGGCAAGCTGAGTGACAGGAGCCGCCACCGAGATGGTTGAGCTTCTCAGGTTCAGAGTAGCACATCTTTTTTTGCTCTGCAGTCAATCGCTTTCGGCCCCCGATTCGTGGCGGCACCTGAGGTTGGGCCACATTTGCAGATCCCCTATTTTCTCTTTCCGTTATGACGTTCATCTGCTTAGGACTCTGGCTCACCTCTTCCACTATGCTCCCCTTGTCCATCTCCTCAGAGGCAACAGACGGGGTAAGGGTATCTGTGGAAGTTTCAGAATCTTGTGAAGGGGAATACGAGTGACTCACGGGTGATATTATTTCAAGTTTTGAGCTGGGGCGATGAGCTGAAGCCAGTTGCAGATCCCTTCTTTTAAATGATGTCTCCTTCAATACTTTTGATTGGGCGTACTTTAGCTTCTCTTTGTAGTACTTTTTATAGGAGTCATCCAGGGTATTACAAGAAATAGGATCAACTCCCCTCGCATCGTTTTTAGGTGCATCACTTTGCTGAGGTCTTCCATTCTTCAAACACACATCAGTGGCAACCGCTACGTTTTGAGCTGCTTCTTTATCGGTCACACCAAATTCGACATCCTTTTTTGACATAAATGTTCTATTAGCCTCTGTGAGATGGTAGAGAAGTGGGGTGGTTTCTTTGTTTATCCTATCGCTGACTACATCTGACAGTGGCTGTCTTTTCCCCTTATTTATCTGCTCTTCTCCCTTTGGCTGTTTAGATGGCTCACTGCAGTTCAGTGGGTTGATTTCCTTTGTTTGCAAAGTTGAATGTGGGTTGATTTTCTCAGGCCCACAGTAAAATATAGGATTGGTTGTAGTATGGCGCCCCATCTCTCGACTCTCTGTGTCAATTTGTTCAAAGGATTCCAAATTTTGAGAGGACCGTGCTGAAAATGAGACGGGTTTGTGATTTTCTTGATCAAAACTTCTTGGTGTAATATCCTTGCTCTGGATACTTCTTTCGTCCTCTCCATGATTTATGGGTATAAATAAATTTTCCATTGTGCTGTGACATCTCTCCCTTTCTTTTGGTCGAGGTCTGTCCAGCAAAGAAGAGCATTCACTTGCAGCTTCAGTCCCAATCACAGATGCCGAATGTTTTCTCATTCTGCCTTCAGACTGCTTACACATTCCTGTGACAAAGTAGTACTGACCTTTATGTGTGATGCTGCTGTTGATGAAGCCCGTCTGTTCGGCAATCCAATCACTAGATACACGGACCGGCTCTGAACCCCTCCACTTCAAATGCTGCCTTTTGTCAGACTCACTCCCGAAAGACCGATCAGTCCGACTATGATCCACTCCATTAAAACCACCTCCAATTGATAACTGCTGAGCCTTCCGATGTTCAGACTGGCTTGTAACTTTAGGAAGTGAATATCTCTGGAAGTTAGTCGATGTCTGCTGCTTAGAGGGAGCTTTGTTGTCTGGGATGAAGAGATTGATGTGGTTCATGGAGTTTTCTTCATAAGAGGGAGACTGAGAGTGGTTGCTTGGCAGTTGCTGAATATCCACTGGTAGCCCATTTCGTTGAGCTGAGTATACTTCGGGGCTGACGGAGTTGATTGGCTCTGGTTTAGCCATGCCGGTTTGGGAGACACTCCTTATGTGGAGATGTGGATGGTGATTAGTTTGTGATCGGAGCTGTTGAGTCTCAGAACTAAGTTGACCCTTGCTGTTATCTACATTTTTAGGGGCTATAAATTTAGTCGGTCGAGGAGGGATTTGGTGAGGACCAATGGGACTGTAATCCCCTTGTGATGGAACCCTATGTGACACCTTTGACATTACTTTGTCATTGGTATAGAAACTACCATTTCCACTCTGCTTATGAGTACTATTGCGATAGTTCTGCGAGATCACCTCCATCGAATGATATAATTGGTCCATGGTCTTTGGGTTTGCCTGCAAACCCTGGTTGGGATGATACATGGACTTTATATATTTAAGGTCAGCATAGGGGTTGAAAGAACTAGACTGCAGGTCTTCTGGGAAATGAAGTGATGGTGGATAGTCTGGAGCAGTGGACCCCCCAGAGAAGGAGCTGTAGGCTGAGTCTCCTTTGCCGTGCTGGTGGTGGTGGGCAAATTGTTCGACAATGCTGCTATTGGACCTGGCTGGGGATAGCCGACTGACGGGCAGGCTCGGAGGATGCAAATCCACGTTGCTCATTCTTTCAAATTGGAAGCTGTAAGAATCCATGGAATATTGGGAGGGGTGTCAAGAAGGAGCAAGGGGAGCATTTATCTGCCTTTCAACTGGGGAAAGTCCTACCAACACATTTGCACCAGGTTGTGCAGAGTGTAGGTCACTTATTAAGTCATTTTTCCACCTCCTTATGGCTTATTCAAATCTTCAGGGAATGTTGGAAGAAGTCCCTAGAATGAAAAAAGCAAAAATACAAACTCTCTGTTAGCCTGCAATGTATTTGACACATACCTATACTATACTAAATTTAAGGTCAGAAAAGTTCATCACACATTTTAGGGTCCCTCTCTTGAAACCTTAGATTAACCAGGTCTCTAATTAGACTCTGAGGTCATCTGAGCGTTTTGCAGCAAACACGTAAAAGTATTTTAGGAATTCAGTAAAATTACAGCGCACATGAAGAAACTTCATGTGACACATAATACCTCATTATAAGAAACGGTTACTCTGTAATACTTGAGCTTGTATTTTTCTTTTTCTTTGAATTGAGTATGAACAACACAAAATATAAAAAAACACTATTAATAATAATAGTGTATTGTGTTCATTAAGGGCTTACTGATCTTCAAATGCACACAAACACACTCACCCACACACACAAATGCAAGGAGAGAGAGGCTCCCCAAGAGGGGAGCGTTCAAGTGGAAGTGATGGAGGGGACAGGCAGTGGCACAATGTACAGAGAAGGAGAGTGAAGTGGGGGTGAGCTAGAAACAGGGTGACTTGCCCAGACAAATACCCTCACAAGCATACAAAGTACAACATGTAGGAGCACTATGGAGCCATTATTGCAACAAAAGCAGAACATTAATACTTGCAACGTGAAAGGGTCAACTTAAAAAGAGCATGACTGGCATAAAAGTATACAAAACTTACCCCAACTTTGTTCCGTACCCTTTCTCAAGCCCAAAAAAAGCCATGTGGCCTTCGAAAGAGAAACCCCTGAAATATCGAATCTGTTTTCACGACATGTTTCTTCCAGGAGGCACCAGCGCCAAGCAACCAGACGAGCACAATATTAAAACAGAAGACTTGTAGAGTGCCTTCTCTCTCTCTCTCTCTCTCTCTCTAAGAGCCCCCACCACTCGCCCCTTCTTTCTCTCTGCGACCTGTGGCTGTTTAGTGGGAACCAGCCATTGGCCGCCTGATGACGTCCGGCTCTGCGATGCACAATGAGAGCAGCAGAGGGAATATTTCACGTTAGTGCCGAACAACACAGAGCGAGAGAAGAAAAAAAAAAAAAAAAGAGGCCTCGCATTCCTGGCTGGCTTCAAAGACGGAGCACGGCCCGGGCGCCATTCATTCCCAAGGTCCTGAGCCCGGCATATGGAGACTAGCCAAGGCAGGAGGGAGGGAGAGAATGAGAGAAGAGGAGAAGGAAGCAAGGCTGGGTGGGGGGAATGAGTGGACGTGTGACCTCTGGAGGCCTGGCACCCCCAACCAAATCTCAAAAGACAAATTACTTTTTTATCAGTTTTTTACCATCACCTGTTATGAAGAGTCATGGCAAAGTCCGCATAACATTCAACTGCTGTGTTATTGTCCTCCATTTTTTAAATGCTACTTTACAATGTCATTTTAAAACCCATGCGGAATGTGGATATACAACATGCAGGAAAAAGATCTACATTAGAAACCAACAAATGCGCCTGTTTAACAGCTGTGAAATGAAGACAATTCTTTGCTTTTAACCTCAAACTCTCAAAGCTGTTTGAAATAAACTAAATAAGACATTGGTGACAAAACACTCGTATTTCATGTACTGTAAAACAATGCCCAATGTTTACACCTCCCCTGCATGTGATCAATTGGGGATAAACGCTGAACATTGAACATTCTCATGACCGCATTCTGCCTAGCAAAAGAGGGAGGTGAATTAGTCTTAAGCGGCACAGGAATGCATTGACAGAAAATTGCCACGTAGACATAGAATACGTCACAGAAGGACACTATAATGTCGAAAGAGAAAAAAAGAGGTGCTTCTTTTAAAAAGTTGGTAGATAAATTGTTTCAACGCAAGAAAAAAGAAGTATTTGCTGTGTACTGGTGTGGACCCCATGCTGGGGAAGCACTCTCAGTCCTTATAATAAGCTCTACATTCCTCCCACATCCAGATCTAATACCTGACTATACATAAATGAATTGTATCAAAAGTATTCAAAATGAAAAATGTTCTAAACCTTGCCATGAGTTGAAGTAGCCTGTAAGCTGATACTTGCAACCGATAAACTTTAAATGGCCTTTGAGCAGACAATTACTTTAGCATTATAGACCCCACATGACTTCTGTTTCAATATGATCTTGTCACGCTCACTCTAACTGAACTTAGCATTCCTCCAAACTGGGGAGTTAAAAAGAGTGAAGTTTCACTTAATTGAAAAGACCATATTTTGACAAAATCCATGTGTCTGTTTCCTTAGAAAAATACTGCAAGAACATGCACTATATGCCTGCCTATTCATCCAGTTGAATTAAAGCCATTTCTTGTGATGAAACATGAAGACACACCCGACATCAAGCCTTACCTGTTTGACATGGTTATGGTTAGTCCCTTTGTAAAATTGTTTAGAACAACACATGTAGAAAACAATTAAACAAGGATTGCTAGAGGAAAAAAACAAGGGAGATGATGAACGTGTGAAAGCAAAAATGTCCCAAGAGGAAAAAAAAAAGAAAAAAAAGAAAAAAGAAGATGAGGTGACCCGGCAGGAGGCCAAGGACAAACACTGCAGGACAAAAAAAAACAACAGCGAGTGACCCACTTAGTGCTCAAAGGTCGGACAAGTTCCCATTATTACAGAAATATGTAATTGTGAAAGGAAGAAAACAAGCATTATTGTTCTTGAATCATGCTTAAGATGTGCTCCAGAATAAACAAGATGGATCACCATGTGGTGCTTTTAAAAGGAACCAGTGAAGCACCTTGCATGCTTTTACAAAATGTCAAATTGGCATAAATGACGCAGATTAAACTTTAGCAGGGAAGCTGCATGACGCAATATGGACCTTGGCACTGGTAACACTGGCGAAAATCTGCGGAGTGAAGACAACCTGACATTTGCTTCATAATTTGCCAGTCCCTCACATACACAATGGGATTGTATACTAGTGTGACATTTACCAGGGCCGTTTTATTAGTCATATTATCTAACTGGACCCATCCATCACGCGCACGGACAGCTTTTCATCATCTCCATGCAACCTGAGAGGCTGTTCAGGCACACACGCCGCAAGCACTACCACAAAATTACCTTTTCTCTCATCATCTGCCTCACTAGCACACAAAACATGGAGGAGGTACTGTGTCCTTTGATCATAACTGAAATGGCAACATTAAAAGACGCCGTAACATCAATCACTGACTGGATTCTGGATCTTTAGGGTGGCTTTTTTCCATCCATCAATGCTACTGAAATGTGATTATTCCCTGTCATCCTTCCCAGCTCAGATGAATTGATGAAAGCAATCAATGACTTGCTTAAAAACGTGAAAAGTGCAGTAAAATAAAGATTCTGGGATTTGGGTAGATAAAGCGTGGAAGTCCTAAATTCACTGTAATATTATTTCGCTTTAAAAAAATGTTAACCAAATCAAGGAATGGAAAAATGTTAAGGTTCAAACACACACACACACACACACACACAGTTGCCTGATATTTGACACCAACGTATCGCAGTGACTTCTAAAGCGCGGAACAAAAGTGTAGGTGTGGCGTTGTCAGACAGGCACACAAAGTAAGTATTAGGGGTTTGGAAAAAGGGAATCGTCCTATGGCTCCCATTTGTTTCATACACAATTATCTCCTGAGCTAAGATGCAAAGGAAGAAGAAGAGAGTGAAACAAGGCCGGAATCTAGAATTTTCCAACTGGTTTTGTATAGTGTGAGTTGAGAATAATTAAAATAGAAGACTTCTGCCCTTCCCTAACATGAAAACCATTCTTACACAGCACTTTAGAACTCATTAGACATAATCACTGAGCCCAGACAGCCAATCAGTGAAAAACAGGAATCATGAGAATATACAGTATATGCTCAGACCAAACTTAAATGCTAGAGAAAAAAAAGGTTGTTTGAGCATAGCTTCCATGAAGGTCATGACAACACAGTGAATGATTTTTAGCATTTGCCTATCATTTATTAATCCCTGACGAAAAATGTTTACCCACTTGACGGCATTTGAACTGACTCACACTTCCTTTTAGTCTATGAGCTTTACACACCTTTCTTCTGATAGGAAACAATCAAAAATGATGTCATATTCAAAAGGAACGCACCAGGACAAGTTTACAGGCTTTTCCCAAAGGTGTGATGACAACATGATATTTGAGAGTCAAGTTGTTGGACTTTGTGTGTTTACTGGACTTTACTACTCTGCTTTTTTTTAGCATCATAGTTGTTTTAAACCTGTTTTGGATCTATATTCTTTAAATGGGATTCATTTCTTCCTCCATTATTCAAGATAGGTTCCAACAAACTGTCACCAAAATTATGCTATATATAAAACTTTGATATCATCAGAAATGACGTCTTGTTAAGCCTGATAAGAAAACCATATTGACTGCAAATATTGCTGAGCATTTTACAAGCATTATGGTGAATATTAACAGGCCAATCAATCATCTACTTGCCCAGTTTGTTCTTTGGAGAAAAAAAAAGTATTTATTTGCTAGAATGACAGACTTTACTGTAACACAGAAGTGAAGTTGAATAAGAGAAACCTACATTTTTTTTGACACCAGCTTTTGTCTCCAAATTGCACCTGCACTTGATTTAAGTGACACAATGTTCTCTGGTACTTGGTTCAATAGTGTCATCAAGCAAAAATTATTTAATTTGTCATCGGACTTTGTCTAGGGTTGAAAAAAGAAAAATCATTACAAGTGCAGGGAGAGTTTTAAACCCGCTTGAACTTGAAAAGCAACCCTTGGAGCCAAAACCAGTTAGTTCCACTTCACGTAAGGAAGCTGCATGTTAAAAGGTCGGAAGAAGAATGTAAACATCAAGAGTCAAAACAAGCACATTAGCAGTCGCAAAGGGTGCTTAAACTGAATTATTGACACACATCAGTGTTTTTGCACAATGTAATGCTTACCTTGGCAACCAACGTACATTGCAAAGTTAATCATTTATTTGTAAAGATTAGGAAAAAAAATTACAAAAGGGCTACGAAGCCATTATTTCCTCAGCAATCAATGTCATGTGTCAATCAGCAGTTTCTATTGGTCTATTTATTCTGAAAATCTAGGTCAAAGTAAAAAAAATAATTGTATTGGGATATTTTCAACTTCATTTATAGGTATAATATGGTATAAGTCACATTGGCAAAATTCACTTTTGCAGGTAAATTCTTGTACTCTGTATTATATTTATATTCTAACTTTTGAAAAGGTTTGCAAGTTGCAATTGTGTTTTTTTCAGATACATCCTCAATAACAGCCATGCATTCATTGTTTGTGTCTAAAAATAAGAAAACGTAAAAAAAAGATGCAACCAGAGTGTGAACGCCCAAGGCAAATGTAGTATGTGATGGATGGCTTTTGTGTTCCATAGTGCCTGCCCTTCTACCTGAGTCGCCATAGTTTTGTTCCCAGCTTCCTTTCTTCAACAATCTTTCACTCCACACATACACACCAATACCCAGAGTTTGGCATGGGGGGTGTAGGTATTATTTTACTTCCACTCACGTTCTACACTGCAGTATCAGTGACCATGAGTGTGAACTGCTAGTGCATAAATATAGTTCTTTGGTGTTTTTTTTTTCTCACTCTATTCAATAAAGCTACTGAAAATGTACCACCAGATGCATCTGTCCTTGACCACTTGAAGGCATCACAATGAGTTGGTCACTTTCAGTGGCAGGCTATAATGAGTTAACCTTTTGTTCGTTATAACCATGTTGTTATGAGGGTTAGGTAACTCTGTCACACTGCAATGCTTTTTTAAAAGTACAGGAAAATAGCTTGTCATCACAGAAGTAAACAAAAATGCAGTAGACGTGGTTCACAATTCACTAAGCTGCCACGAATGAACAACTTGACTTAAACCCTGCATGCATTCGTTTGACATTTTGCTATACTGATAACTGTCCGTTCCTTGGATTTATTTTCCACAAAGTTGTGGACTTACCGGCTCTATACATTTTCTTATGAGCAGTATAGCACATAGCCCAGGTCAGATAAGGTCAATGGTGAGGACCCTTCTGCAAGGGCCAAATAGTAAGGCTCAGTGTGCTTGACTATGCACTGCATGAGTGCTTACGTTTCAGGCCTGGGACAAAACACTAGTGTCCGCTTTCCCGAGGCATTCACAGCCCGCCGTGCCTTTTGTACCGGCTTTTAATAAAACATAGACACCCGTTATTATGTTGAAAGGCCTCCCCAGTGCATAATTCAGGCCCACGGTCCATTTGAAACAAGAAGATGAGGTTAAGAGACAATGACACAATGCTGGCAAAAAATAAGAGGTATTGTTTTAAATTAGGGTGCAATTATATGCCTATAGTAAAAAATAACACCTATGTAACCCAAAGGAATCACTAGGAAGGGAAACATTTTACGATCGAGGACATTTTTACTTAATCTAAACCAGAAATGTCACTGTAATTTAAAGGGTAAAGATTGGAACACACAATTTAGTGTCCAATCAGCCTATCGTGGAATGTGGGAAGAAACAAGAGCACCAAGAGAAAACCTGCACAGGCCCGGGGAGAACATACAAACTCCACACAGGTAGACAGACCTGGATTTGGACCCAGGTTCACCATTGTGAGGCCAACGCATTAACCACACAGTCACCCCAATGAAGTTTCTATGAGTTGGAATTGAATTAAAATTGCAAAAACAAAACAAAACCGCATTTTCATCGAATTGCCATTTAGTCAATCATCAGCATCAAGAGGACCACTTAAAGTCACTGAACATCTTCACTATTAAACACATCCCTATTGGCAATCAATATTATGTTCATAACAACACATCTATTGAAAATATTTTGGCAAAAATAAGTCAGTATTTGTTCAAGAACGAATTTATCAAATATAGGATTATTATTTTTAGGTTTTTTTTTTTTGATGGAGTAATAATATTATTCATCTTAATCGTAAATACATTACAAAATAAGTCAAAAGTCCAAATAGGAGTAGGGATTTTGGACTACAAGTGTTGCATTCAGACAACAGTGTCGTAATACAACACAGTCTAACTCGAAAACAACATTGATCGATCTCAAGAAACTAACTTGTGAACGCATAAATAGCTTGAAATACAATTCTCAAGTGATATATGTTCTTGATAGGAGTCATATTTTCCACGATAAAAGCAAGATGTTGACAGCTTGACAACCGAAACTGACAACCGCAAGCGCACCTGCGGCCCCTTTCGCGTACCTGCTATGCAACTGACTTCGTCCTTTTTTCGCCTCGTACTCCTTCGTCCTTGGTCCACGGCGTTTCTTCAAGCTATAAAATGAAAGCAATAACGTTTTTTTAATTAGATCATGTGTCTCACCAACAAATTGAAAGGATTCATAAGCTTTTCCCTTTCTCCTAGGAGTTACCTTTAGTTTCATGGAGGAGGAGGACAAGAGGATGAAGAATAATCGCATGTGGTGATGGCCAATAAGAGGGAGAAGAAGGCGGGCTTCGTATGGAGAAGCGTTTCTATTGGTCAAAAGTGACAATGCCAGTGAAACGTTCACTTTCTCCTCTGCTGGCGAGTTTTGGAACATAAATTAATGACATAAAAAAGAGAAAAACATTCTAACTCAACACGGATTGATAGCATGGAATTTTATATAAATCATAACGGCATTACTGCTCAAAATAGAAAATGCTGGATGAATGCACAAAGGGTTGACAGTTTGCATGACTGTCATGTGTAAACATGTTGAAATAAATACAAGACCCCAGTCATAATCATATATCTTTTATTCTCAATACGACAAAAATACAAAGAATATTCAGGACAGACTCTCATTAGTCACACAATTAATACTCACTTCACAAGAATGCGCTTTAAATTACATGACCTAAAGTTTGAAGCTCAAACTCCAAGAGTACCTTTTGAATCATATTGCATCCATCTTATAATAGCATCTATTTCCTCTTTAAAACTAAGCCAATTAGACTATGGTATATATTGTACTGTAGGCTGCTTGTTGAGGCTTTTTAAAAGTGTACAAGAAATGGTATAAACTGCGGTTGAGTAACCCTTTTTCTTAAAAGACTCATGTGACCAATTGTTCATAAAAAGGATAGGAAATACTCTTGGATTGACGCACAACTGTACATCCTCATCCCAGATGGGATGGACTATGACGGGACAACATACAGGAAACTTAATGATGACTTAGTGAGGAAGAGGTGAAAATAAAAGCACAAAAAAAGAGGATTAAAAAGAAAAAAATAGGTGGGAAGCCTAGACCGTCGTGCAATTTGAAACATTCCCTTGATGTAGAATAAGAAACAATTGTTTACTGCCATAATTCTCCCAAATTTTGGTGAAATGGGGCCCGGTAGTAACGGTTCCTCACCGCTTCGGCGTTTGAGACCAAAAAAATGTGTTAAAATGGAAAATAGGGGGAGGGGAGGAAATGTGCATAAAAGTATCTCACAAATATATTTACAGTGATATTCAATTGCAATAAAAATGTCCTCTTGTAGTAAAAATTCACCCCTAGAGGAAAATGTATGTACACTTTATACATTTAAATAGAAACATGCAAGTGTTAACATCTTCCTATTAAAAAATACCCTGGATTCATTCATATTAATTACTACTTACAATGAAATCTCATCAAGAACAATCACACCCCCACACGATACATTTACATCTTCCTTTTTCATCAAATGTTGGAAGCAAAAAAAGGGTGCAAAAATAAATTAAAAAAATGTTAAACAATGTATACATTTGTACTTAAAAACCTGTACCAGTGTACGAACACATTGGCTGGCCTGATGGCAATTAAAAAACAAAAACTCAGAGGATTTTCCTATGAGAAAAAGTGGCCTCCAGCTCTAGCTACAGAATGGCACAAACCATCTGTTTCTTTTTTTGTTTGTTTTCTTTTTGTTATAAAATATATACATTAATATGTACTAAGAGTAGTACACTAAATTGCTCAAAAAAACCTTGGACATTTGAGTTTCTTTGAAAGTGAAAATACAAAAAAGGAAATTACAAGATTCCAGATTACACCTAAAAAAATGTCCTCACATTTCATTAGTAAAGAGAAAAAAAATCCTGCATAGATTTAAACAAATTAGTTTTCTTCTTCCAATCCTAAAAAGGGGGAAAAAGCATCCATGACAATGAGTGTTTGGAACTGCGGGCTACTCTCGAGTGGCATAATACAATTAAAAATGAAAATAATATTTCTTTTGTCATTTAGACAATATTGTAGTATTGCCCATTTCAGACTGCTTATGACCTCATCATTATTCTCGATCAGCGGCTACCAGATGGAAAATTGTATATTATACATTTTGGATGCAAGTACAATGTAGCAATAGTGTGAATCCATATATTTCTTAAAGTATTGCAAGTCAAATTCTAATCTCCACAGAACATATTTATGAAACAGTAGATCACAATTCATTTCCAGTGAACTGGAAGGGCTGACACTGATTGGCGATAAACGTGGTGTTCATTTGAACCCCTGTCCATTGCTATCAATGTTAAAGTCTGTGAAAGTCTATATATTTCAAATCTTTCTATTTCATCCTGTCTTAACAAACTAAATTGCAATTGTTAAATGACATTGTATGTGAAAACATTGTATGTTTAAATGGCATTTTTTTGTGAAAACTTGTCAAAAAAGTGAATTTGAAAGGCGTCATCTGCCTCTTTATATAAATAGAATCTCTCTACTTGAAATATATCATCTTTAATATATTGATGCAACACTGTCTTCTTTATTATCATGCACCAGATGTGTTTCCACTAGGGCGCGCCTTTGATAAACGCTAACATCAATAACTGCATTGTATTCGTGGACACCACTTAAAACACTCCCGAGTTATGACTCATAACAATACACTCTGGCAAACAACACTAGATGGAAATGACTTTTCTCAAGGATATTTCTCAATGGCTTGGGAAGAAAAATAATTTAATGTGGCAAACCACCATGTCTCATGGCCTTGAGCGACATTAATCGCTACTGTGATGCCAAAATGCCATTTGTATACAACCGGATGCTAACTGTGATTATCCAAGACTGGAAAAAAAACATACTGTGATGCTTCGAGCGATTACTTTCGTTTTCACAGTATCCCTTTCTTGCAATTTAATGAGTGTACACCCTAAACTTTTAAATTAAGATGCATGGAAGCTTTGTTTGAACCAAAGCTCAAAACCATTTTGTGGTAAAGACACTAAACACAGCATCATTGCCAAAATATTTAAGAGGTTGAAAATATACAAAAAAATATAAAAGGTGTAGTAAGAAGCAGAGTACTGTTTCTTTACCTGTAACTTACATTGAAGGCACCAAAAACTATAAAAACAAAACCATTTGAAAAATTTAAAGCACCTTTGGTGTTTATGGGAGGTACTTTGGTGCAGAGGGATACAATTTAAAAGTGGGGAAAAAAAGCCAAAATAGGAAATCAACAGGGAATAAATAATAAATATAATCACCAGGTGCATCAGGGGAAAAAAAATAAAAACAAAAACGTGTTTTAGATGTGGAGTCTCCAGAATGATTCCATTGTCTTTTGGCAAACTGGTGCAGACTTAAAAAAAGATTTAAAAATTAATAGCAAATGCGCACACATTTGGAGATATGCCGCAGAAGTTCATCGCCACGTGCGATCAGAGGTGGACTGTGTGTGTCACTGAGGTGTGGCTACGGGTGGGTGGGACAGCAGCGTACAGGGACGGACGGCATGGCGGGGAAAAAAGCGTCATAGACTTTGCTAGGCAACTAGCTTGGCGTCTAGTCGCAACCAGTACAGGCCCTGCCGAGTGTAACGCACCAGATCGGTCATGCTGCTGGTGTTGAAGATGAGAGGACCCATCACCTTGTCCAACTCCAGGAAAAAGTCTGAGGAAAAAGAAGGATGGATAAGACCACTATGGCAAAGCCACAAGCAAGTTAAAACTATGAATATTTGACATATCTGTGATATGCAATATTTCATTTTGTCTGTAATTGTGTATATTGCTGAAATGCATTCTCAATAAGAAGCATAGTGTAAGATAGAACTTGCTTTGGCGCCATCTCTTGACAAATTGGTGCCAAGGTTCTATGTTCAAGTGTGTGCACGAGCTTCATTTTGTCACAACAAAAAATTGTCTAGTGATTGGATTGGAATTTATGCATTCATTTCTGTGTAGACTTGCTTGCATTTGTACGGATTCACATTGATCTTACACACACCAACCCATTTGAAAAAGGGAGTTTACCCTTGAACAAAAGAAATGTCTAAAAAAAAAATACCATGAGAAATGAATACCGGCCTACCTTTCTGCTCCTTGGCTAACTGCTCCGCTTGGTCCCACACTTCGGTAGCATACAGGAAGTTTGAGGTGACCTGAACATAACTGGCGGCCATCTGATGGATCCGCTGAGGTATGGTCACAGACGAGCCGGCGCTGCTGCTGCTACTTACTGACGTGTAACCGCCAGCCGTGCCCGGCGACAGCTTTGGGGAAACTGGCGAAGGCATGCCCGCTGCCTTGCTGTGTGTGCAGAAAAAGGTCAGAGAATGTTAAAGTGTAACTAAAGCCTACTATAAACCTTCTTTGGGAGGTTGGATTAAATTCCCTACAAGTATGACGACTTACTTTCCCATTCCAGGAGAGGGAGCCTGGGTGTTACTCAGGGAGTTCTGGTTAAAGGAGGAAGAACAACATTACAAAGAGCCATAGAACCACATTGAGTGCATTTACTGTAAACTGGAAAGACAAGCATGCTTTCACGTTATAGCGGTGAGAAGTACCTTTAATTGCTCTGTAAGTGTTTTGGAGTATTTAAGAGCACTGTCTTTTCTCAACTTGAATAACCGCAAGTGGAGCAGCGATTGACACCGTAGGCTGGAAAGAACAGAGGTAAAAATATTTTAGAAAAACAAAAACATATATGTATGTAAATATGTATATATGTATGTATGTATGTATGTATATATATGTATATATATGTATATATATATATATGTATATGTATATGTATATATGTATGTATGTATGTATGTATATATATGTATATATATGTATATATATATATGTATATGTATATGTATATGTATATATATATGTAAATATATATATATATATATATATATATATATATATATATATATATATATATATATATATATATATATATATATATATATATATATATATATATATATATATATATATATATATATATATATATATATATATATATATAATTAGGTCAGTATTTAGGATATTTTTTTCAATATGTCTGGTATTAACCTCTGTATTATGTATGTAACAGTGGGCTTGTTTAGATACTGACAGGCTAGGCAAAGGTCCAAGCCCCACCAACATTTCTTACTTAGCAGAATATTAGAGATGCAGCTAACTTGAATTTTTAGTTCAACCACTTACCACAGAACGGCTACCTGCTTGTCTGCTGAAGTCGCATCAGGTGCCATGTAGCTTTTCAACTTCATTGTGTACCTGAGTGTACAGACAAAGAAGAAGAAAAAAAACATTTGCTTATGGGACCAACATTTTGTCAATATGCAGGTTTGTTATGTATGGCCTTACTTGATAAGCTCCACTGTTTCAGCATACATGGGAAAAGGAGACTTGGCCTCCTGTGCGCTTCTCTCAAGGGCATTGCCACACTCGATGAATGACACTACTGCATCCAGGTAGTAAATAGCCTTTTCAAAACGATCCAGCTAAAAAGGGATGGAATAAAATAAGGTGGAAAAGCATGCATCTACACATAGACATAGTCACAGAGACACTAGTTTATTGCTCCCATTTTTATTGTTTTTGTGATGTGTTAAACTCTTACCAGTGCATCAGCATTATGTTTTAGTTTCTTTGCTTCTTGTAAGTAATGATCTGCTGAATGCACCCTGAAACAAAAATGCAGACATCGTGTTTAATGTTCCAAGCCTTGACGTTATCTGATATTTTCAAGAAATGATAATATAAACGACTCGCTTTGACCTTAATTGGAAAAACAGTAAAACATTACGTGTAAGCTTGCTCCCATTGCATAATAAATCAACAACAATTTCTCTTTTTCGTCATGACCTTCTCTTGGTGCAACAATAAAAAAAAACTTCCATCTGTTTTGTTGCTTTTTAAGATTCAGCATTCGTGCTTGAAGCATCTCACCTGTCTTCAAATGGCAGCTTGGATCTTTGCAACTTGGAACTGTCACTAGAGAGCGGCTGCACAGCCAGCTGGTTATCACATCCCTTTGACGCTTTCTCCTGCAAGAGAGTTAAAAGTTTCAGGGAAGAGCTTCCTAATGTTTCACCCAAGGCTATAACGGGGGAACAGAGGAGGAAGCTTTTATGGATATTTTAAACGTAAATACATTTTCTAGTTAATGTGTTTTTCAGATGTCCTGATAGGGAATGATGTGAGCATTAATTTAAAGTGGCACGTAATATTTCAACCCACCTTGCCATCCCGAATGCTGCGTCCCTTGTCCTCGCCTTTTCTGTGCCTGGAATTGGATGTGCACCTGGTACTGTGGCCTCCCTCCTTGCCACTGCCCGCTCCACTGGACAGCGACGTGGAGGACTGGCTGACTGTCCTTTTTCGACTTGGATGCTCGACTTTTGGCGTGCGCTGAAGGCCTGCCATGGACGGAGACGGCACTGCCTCCTCTTTCTTCTCCAATGACCTCTTTGACCTGATTGGATGCAAATTGACTCAATGCCAGTGCTGGATGTGTTCGGATCAAAGGGTGACAATGTTTTTTGACATTGTGCTATTCTGATTGTTGAAAAAAAATCCCAATGATTAATCAAGTATTGAAGTAATTCTTATTTGCAGTTCTACAGATCTTAAATACAAATATAATCTGTGATATCAACATAAGTAAGTGTCTTTGGCGGATGCTTTGAGTCCAATCATTACTTTGCCTTTGGTAAGAACATATGCAAACTTTATACATCTTATTTTATTTTACTGTTATTTTCAATTTGCTTTAAATTTGTGCTTTGTTTATCCTATTTTATTTTCTTCCTTTGGCATTTCCGGATGAAAAGTGTACTTGGGGGTCTTGAAAGGAGTTTCGAAATGTATTATTATTATTATTAAAGTAATGGAGGGAATCTCTTCAAGTATATATTTACAAGAGCTTCCATTAAAAAGTAACTCACTCTTTACTGCTACTTTTATGATGCGATTGAGACTTTTCCTCCAGCTTGCTTCGCTTGCTGTCTTGCTTGGCTCCGTCATCGTCATTCTAAAAATGGATATTGCTTCAGATGACACGCAAAAAACACTGCAACAGAAATCCCATAGAATAGTTGACAAAGGCCCAAACCTTGTGCTTCCTCTTGGCTTTGTTTGAGCTCTTCTCTGAGCTTTGCTTGCTGAAGTCTTTGCTCTCTCTGTCTTGGGAATCATCTCGCTCCACTTTTATCTCTGGGGGGACTTTGTACGGCCGGCCAGGGATCCTCGATAACAAGCTGAGATCTACGTTATATGAAAATGACGGTTCAAAAATAAACTTACAAAAAAATAATGGCAATTGACAGATTTTGAAAATGCATTGTTTCCTAACCTTTTCCCATGAAAAAACTAACTAAAGACTAAATAATTGAGAAAAGTGGACACTATACACAAACCTCTGTTTTTTCACCAAATAAACCAAATTGCTAATTTCTTTCATCACATGTGATGATTTGTGATAACACATTAACTTCTGGAAATTGGTTAGGAATTAATGCTTGAATGCATTTTAATATATTTGGACTGACCTATCTTGACAATCAAAACTTGCAGAGGTTGCCTGGAGGGGTAGCGCTCCTCGGGGTCACTTAATGGTGACAGCAGCTCCTTTTCCTCCATTGGGGAGAAGACGGTTCTCCCAATGTTCTCTGTGTATTTTGGTGTCTGCGAAGATGACGGGATGCTGTCGTTTCCTTCCGAGTCCGACGAGGACGAATCGGAATCGACAAATTCCCGAGACTTTTCGCGGGTTGATTTAGAGCTGGTTTTGACTTTGCGCTTGTCTGTGGTGGCAGCGACGGTGACGGCACTGGGCCGCGGAGAGGATTTGGGTTCCTTTTTTATGCTGGGCTTGCGGGAGCCCTTGGTGGCTGCTTTGGGTCGATGAGGGGGGATCTCAGGCGCCGGCTCGCTTTCTACCCTAAGGCCTCCTTTGGGCTCCTCTACAACTGGAGGTTTTTCGGACTTTTTAGGTTGTTTTTTCCCCACAGGCCTCCTGTTTCCCGTGCTACTTTCACTCTGGCCTGGAGACTTTTGGCGACCGCGGCCACTCTCGCTACCTTTTTGTACCGCCCGAAGATCCCTACTTGGGGCCGGTGCGGAAGAATCCTTGGATCCCCCTCCTTGGCTACCGTAGCCACGTCCCGAACTGTTCTCCCTACCCTCTTTTTTGGTCTTGGTTTGAACATTGTTGTTGTCCAGCGGTGACGGTGGGGCCGCCTTCTTGAACCAGTTGTCCAGTTGCCACTTGTTAGCCATTGGCTGCTCAGGCTGTCACAAGAAAAAAGGCCGGCATGAGTGACAGACTTTCTGCTATTGTCAACTGTCATTGTGCAGGAATATAGGTACACCAAATAATACAAACTAGGTAGTGGGGACTCATGTTGGGATAAGAAAATCCTTCAATTTGATCAAATCATTAAAATATTACTATACCTTTTACGGAATTCAACTATGTATATCTGCTATGCGAACTTAAACCCACATGAGAAAAAAGGTCATATCTCAATTTTTAGTTGTAAAATACTAAAACATTTTTGGGAGCCATTTAGACAGTGTGACATCACCTCAGGAGAAGCAGGGCGTGGGGGCTCGTTAGCCTCGCTGTCCGTTGTGCTGCTTTCGCTCTCACTGTCTGAACCTGAGCTGCTTTCAGAGCCGCTGTGGCTGCTCGAGTCATCTCTCGACTGATCGGCTCCTTCGCTGTTATGGCTGCCAACAGGTCAAAAAAAGGGAGTCAAAAGAACAGTATATCGTTGTGTAAGGCAATTTATTTAATCACAAAAGTGCTGATTAGATATAAATCCATGGTTTAACAACACAAGAAATTGTTTTGTGCCAAAGTGACTAACCTTGCCGATGTGTTTCTAGAGGCATTCTTGGCAGAGTCCTGTTCTCCATCGCTATCCTCGCTGCTACTGAGTTTGAGGTCGTCTTCCAACATACTGTTTTAAAAGAACACTGTGTTTTAATACGCGTGCACTCTGAATAGACGTAGGTGAAAATGAAAATGGAAGCGACGGGCCAAAGTTTAAACACATACGTTGGCTGGTCATCACAAGTTTTGGACTGGTGGCTGCTAGAGCTTTTGGAAGTACTGCCTCGCTCTGTAAGGCAATAAAAAAGGATGGTATGAGGACATTTCAGCGTTGATGAATGCAAAAGCACTGTATTGATAAAGATACTATCAAAATGTTTGCCCCTTGATAGATGTGCTTAAAGTAGACGTGAACCTGAATAAATGTCATTACTCACTTTGTGAACTTGAGAAGGCGTGAGATTCCTGTGGATAAAGAAAATAAACTATTATTTTTATCCAACTAATTTAAATGGCCTTTTGGATATTTCATATCCTTTACCATTGCTTTTGTGTAACCTGCTAACAGACTAGGTTTTATTATTACAATGCGCTTGTCATAGAGCAGCCAAAGAATTTTTGTGCATGTGTTTAAAAAAAAATAATAGTAATAAAAAAAGACAGGTTTGGCGCATAAAAATGATTTGTTCATATCAAAGTTTTCCCGAGGCACAATGAATAAAAGGCAGCTGCTACGCAATGCTGACCTTGGTGGGGAACGGAAACTTGGAGGGCTCTGTCTTGCAGGGGGTGTGGATTGCTGTCAATGGAGGGGGCCAGGACTGAGTCATTTCCTGACAGAAAGAAAACACGCACCAACAGAAGAGAAACATTGAAAGGAGCTTAACGGTAGGCACAACTTGTTAGACTACAAGACTGTAGGTTTGTATTCTTACCTTTAGAATTTCATCCACACAGTTAGAATCTCCAGACCCCTAAAAAGTACAATGAATGTATTCACATACAAGCTCATAAAAATACCAAGGCACTATTTGAGCCAAATGCTTGTGATATAAAATCTGCATGGCAAAAATGGTGTAGTTTTACCTCTACAGGCTGCGAGGGGATCTTTAGTTTGGTGAGCGAAGCCTTGCTGTTGGACTTCATCTCCCCCATAGTGCTGCTGTGCGACTGTCCGCTGTAGGTTTCCGCTTGCGAGCTCTTAGCTTCTGCGGTCTCCTGGCCGTCCATAGGCCTGACATAGGCCGTGGGTTTCTGGAGCATGGAGCCCGGTTTGGACATGAGTGACGGGGGGAAGGCCTGACTGGAGTGCTGTCCGCTGGGGAAGGTGGTGTGCACCCGCGAAGGCGAGTCCCAGTTGGCTTCTCGGTCTCGCGGGGACTTGGACCGGTAGCGCTCCTTGCTGTGATGCTGCTCGGGGGCTAGCGAGCTCCGAGAGTGGCCCGAGGAACTGAGGGAGCCCTTTGCCGGACTCGACGTGTGCAACTTTGTGTGATCGGAACCACCGCTGTGTTTACTTGACTTCTTTTCGCTGTGTCTTTGGCTACTGCTGCTGCCGCTACTGCCGCCGTTGCCCCTTTGGCTACTGTGGCCCCCTTGCGTTCCGGAACGTTTTTGAGACTGGGATGAAGAGGCAGCCGACGCGGGGCCGACAGGAGTCCACTTACTGCTCTGACTGCTGCCACTTCCTCGTTGGTTCTCGCCAAACAAAGGTACACCAGATTTGTCTTCAGAGGAAGATGAGCTGTTTGAGGGTTTGGTGCTAAGCTTCGGAAGTGCCTCGCCAATTGGTTCTTTCATCTCGTCGTAATTTCCCAGCATGCTCTGAATACGGCTCGACAGTTTATCTTCTTTACTGGACTGAAGCAAGAGACAGCCAAATGGGGAGCGAAGAAGCGGGGCAGAGGGCAGTAAATGGAGGAAGACAAAATGAGAAAATATACAGTTAATATAGAGTTTATTCCTTTAGCCTGTTGTACAAAAATGTGGTTTCTGTTGACATTCCAGTCTTTGAAGTTGCAAGAAAAAGGGTAATTTCATTCGTCAAATGAAAAAAGGGTCGTTTTATGCTGAACAACTTTTTCCAAATTGAGTAATTATGTTGAAATCTTAGTTTGACGTCCTATCATTTAAGAGAGTGGACTAAAATTAATTGCCTACCAAAACCTAATGACTTAAATTTTACAATGACAAACCAATGCTCCGTTTTAACTGCCTCAGTGTGTGTTTTGGCTTTAAAATAGTATAGGCCAGAGAAAGCATGCCACATTGAATTCATCAGTTTGAACAGGAAACACTACCAAACAAAGAAAAGTTACACTTACCATATTCTTACGCAAAATGCTTTGTCTTTTCTACCAAGACTGATCAAGACCGAAATGTAATTATCTTGTTCAAAGCCACATTGATATAGTCACATAGGCTTTGTACTTCCTAAAACATATCCTTCACATTAAAAGAACTACTTCACAACCAGAGTATAATGTGGCAGCAACACAAAGGGAAGAATGATGTTAAGAGATTGTTATCACAATTGATCAAATGCCCCAAAAATTTAGATGAAATCATGTACAGCAAAACAGAAAAATAAAGTGTACTCTAGTAAGAAAATGGATGTTCAGAGCAAGCAGTCGTATTTGTCCAAGAACACAGATGTGAGCATAATGATCAAATCCAGATGTAAAAGCTTCCACTATGGCCAAAGGTTACCGGCAAACTGCTAACAGTTAGCTTGTTGCCGTTCAGGAGGAGTATCCAGTTTCACATCCAGCCTCAGACCACAATTTTGTTAGACAGATTTACACAGAGGAAATATAAGCCCCTGTTGAGGCAGGAAATCACTTGCTTGGTCATTCACTTACCCCCCTGTTAGCGTGGCTTAGGGAAATGAGTAATTAGGATTTCTTTCGGACCTCAAAGAAATATTTTCAACAAGTTTTACATAAGCTAAATGATATTTGACAAACTCAGTGGACCGCTTCAATTGTCCTAAGTGAAATTCTTTCAGGTGACACACTCACTAAGTGACCCCGTGCTGAAACTTAAATTTAATGATGATCACTAACTCTATTTAGGTATACACACCGTATGATTTTCAGGAGTAAAGACTTCCGCGCTAAACTTTTTGACTTTGACTCAAGAGTGCACTTCAAACGGCTTTGACCTTCAAAGTCGCTTTTTTTTAAACTGAGGATATTTATTATAACATAGTTGGGAATCTATTAGTCATGTTTACAAAATTAAATGGTTGCACAAAAAAATCTATTGTGCATGTTTTATTTCGTTCAATGTAGTCCAAGATAATGACAAAATAACAAAACCAAGGTACTTGTTTTGTTTGGCTATTGGAGGTGGGGATGATATGCAGTAAATTTGATAGAAAAGATCCATAACAAAAAAAGGAATGGACATTAATCCAAAGTAAGCCATTTCATGTTCAAGTTTACATTTATCACAGCAGCCTGCTTTTGTATATCTGCAAGGCCTCAAAGGCAATGATGTGCACACATGGTCTTTAAATGCACCAAAGCACACTTCCACTTAGTGGAGCATGACAGGAGGAAGAATAAAAGTCATGCAGCAAAGCTTATGTAAGACCCAGACAAGCAGGAGACAAGAGATACAGGCGGTAAAGAAAGAAAACAAATCCCCCATCTTACACAGTCGCCTTACTCCATGTCGATTTGTGTTTATCATGTCATTGCCATCTGACAGAGACTAAAGATGTCAATGTTTTTCCTCTCACTCTCTCCAGGGCTAAAACACTCAGCTGTCACTCACCTCTGGCCGCCTTTCACATTCCTCCCCGTTGCCCCAACAACTTGCCCCAGCTCGTGTATATGTGTGTGTGGAGGTTTGGGGTTAGGGGGAGGGGGGGATACTTAGCGACGCTCAGATTCAGTGAGTGGCAAAGATTAAATCAGTGTGAGAAGCTCAAATCTTCTTTAGCGACGAACATCCAAGTTGGATCGGGCTGGCCTACATCTAAGCTTGTTTGTGGATCAACAAGAGCAGGTCATGGGATGTGTTGTGTTCTTTTGTACCGATCCAAAAATCCTGCAGTGTTGAGCCAAAAGAATGTTTTATATTGAAAGCCAATAGGAAGTTTGACATACCACCCTATGTATGGCCCTCGACTAGGCACCCTTGAGGTTTTCAATAGAAATCAAGGTCTGAGCTTTAATAGCCTAAAAATGTTTAAAGAGCAGAATTATTGGTCTCAAGTTCTGGTAGCTTTAAAAAAGGAGGAGGAAAAAAGGACTTCGTCTCACCATAGCCTCACATCTGAAGCATGCAAGAAATTGTTGTCACATGTAGAACACAACCATTAGTTGTCAGGAATTCGTAGAACTGCCAGCAAGAGCATTAGTAGCAAATGATGTTTTTGACCGGGGCAGTGTGGAGACTTAATTGTTGAGTGCTGAGACAATTCTCAGATCTTCAGTGTAAATCATGTGGCTTACCATAATTCACTTTAATGCCTTTAAACCCTTCTGTGCATCATGGCTTTTATCCTACAATGCATTTAAATCAATGTCACAAACATTCTATATTGGTTTGTACATCATGGCAGGAGTCACTCTCATTTGTCTTACTATTAAATATGTTTGGGCCTATAGCTTTTATTACAATTTCAAGGCCCATAATGTACTGGGATGATTCTTGCATCATCACTGCCTTCAAAAATGCTACAGTTGGCTGCTATAGCTCATATTGGCCATCGGAGTCAATTTTCAATGCGGTGCAGTTTGGACAGGTCACCTGCCACAGTGCATATAAGTGATGGAAACTATTCATCCTCACGTTTGTAACCTACAGACAATTTTCTTCACCCGACGCAACGTGCAAACATGAAATTCAGTTGCACATACCAGCTGATTTCCAAGAGGGTACTTTTGGAGCATCATGTGCAAAATATGAATGGATGATTAAAAGCAAGCTGTCAATCATGTTATCATGTCTAAAATGATGGATATCCAAAAATATTTGATTCATCTTTTTTTGTTTCCCAAAGCAGCTTTGAGAAATTAATTATCTTGACAGGTTAAACTGAGCTTTTCGGGACTGTAAAACAATTTAGTAAATTTAGCTTACCACTTTATAAGGTTCGGGGAAAAGGGGGGAATTTGCTGTAAATGCCTCTCCTCCTCCCTGCTGGATTTCTTGATTTCTCCTTTCTCTTTCTTTCATTCGGAGCACATTTCGGTCCTCACGGTTCATGTTGCTGGAAGCACATACAAGACAAATCAATACATATTTAAATCCCTTAGGCAGTGACAATTGCAGTAAAGAAAGTAGTCCCTAATAGCTTCAGACTAGTCTCGACACTAGTTTAGCCCACAATGCCTGCAAACACGCTCAGGGCACCATTTCTGAAATTTGTCTCTTCCGCTGTAAATCTGATATTATCTGTGGCATGCAACAAATGTAGGCCAAACTCTATCTTCATTGGTCCCAAGTGCTGTTTTCAGTCTGTCACATACTTATCTCCCAAACAATGTCAGTTCAAGATCCAAATTCGTAAAACAGTAATAGTTTGTGCATTGTGCGGAAGTCAATCGTACTTCGATGTAGCACATACAGCACAGAAAATCACTTAGAACCAATCCATTTTTTTTTTAAAAAAGCTTGTTGCCAAAAAATTTTACAGGAGTGACAATTAATTAAGCCATGTGTTATGAGCTTCTGACCATCATGTGCATAACGGAAGGGAAGCAGGGGCTTACTAAAACAAGTGTTTGCAGTGCTTACACATGTCAATTCACAGCAGAAAACTCAAGGAGCTGTTACAAACACAATGTTCATCCACTAGCTTACTCAACAGAGAGCTGTGAAACAAAAGACAAGCACAACATCAAGTCAGGCGTGTCACTTCTCGGTTTTAACCCTCAACAGCTTGAACACAGCCAAGAAAAACAAAGATTGTTTCTGTCAGGAGGCTACGAAACAGATAGGCATTAGGCCAAAAAAGTGGTGATCTGACAGCTCACACTTATCATGTCCTAAAAAGAAATTAAATAGACTTTAAAGTGAATAAAACGAATCACCACTTGGAAATATATTGACTGTGTGCTCATCCTGAAGGTTGTTGATTTCACAATCCAGTACTTTAATGGGGTATTTCGCGTCATCGGCGGGACACCAAATGAGTCATTAAGGCTCATTAGGACAGATTTATCGTCTGCAAAAAAATCACCATGCCAACAAAGCCTACAATTGGCACTAAAATGTGTTAGACATTCCCAATTACTGTTGGCTTCTATCTACCTAGATATGGAAATAACAACAACACAGTTATATCATCTGTCACTTATGGAGTTAAAATATTTCAACAATTAGGTTTCCGCATTTATTAAGCTGTGTCAGTTAGTTATCCAATTTGTTTGATTTGCACTAAGCTTACATACATTTCAGTGGAAAATGAATGTGTCTAAAATAGTATGCCATTAATCAAAAACAGTATGTACATAGCCATTGCAAATTTTCTTGAATTACTACATCACCCACCCGTAGTATGCATGTGTAATGTGTTAGGATGACGTTAAAGCTGGCTGTAGGAACAGAACTCCATTGACTGAGTCACCCATGTTTTTGTTCGGAATCTTCTACTTACAACAACAATACCAACTGACTATTTACTTGGAAATTCAGCTTTATGAGTAACTGATTTACTCCTAACCATGTTAGCCAGGCTAATTGGGCCACACAATTTGGGGGTACTTTCATATAAAATGTTCCCCACTCATTGGAAACAACATGAGAGTATCGGTGTCTGAATAAAAGTGTTGGAAACCATTTCTTAGCTTGATGGGTCAAGCCGAGTAAACAATACACAATAAAAAGTGGAGTGACATGGATGAAAGTCACAATTTTGAACACCAATGGGAAAAAAGAAAGATGAAAGCCTTACAGAACAAAAAAAATGTTTACGCCTACTTATGCAACTGTAAAACTAAGCCAATTTCATGTTCTGCTTTCTAAAAACAAAGATACAATTGCTGTTGGCGTCGCTCACACCATTGAGGCTGCACTAAGTACAGGTAAGTCATGTAAATGCGAATAAGGCTGTCAATGTAAGGGTTGAGTTCAAAGTGTGAACAGGAGTCTGTTCGGATAGCATTCAATCAACAAATACCCCCAGGCTGGCATTCCATGTAAACACTGCTCAAGTCTATTAGGCTCTCTCAACTTAGCTACTTTGTTGGTTTTTATTCATTTACAAGGGTAACAGGCCGTCTGGCACCACCAAAGAAAATCAGCATAAGTAGATGTAGACTTGGCCACGGATACTGTAGTTTCTACAATACTGTGGAATAATTAGGCACTAGTCGATAGTTAAAAGGTTTTTGAACATCCGTTTCCAAGCACACTGTGTATTTATCTGTATGAATTTAATAAGCAAGAAGAGGTGCCAGATTCTGCTAATGAGTCAGGGTTGTATGTTCAGTTAAAGAAGCTTCAGCAATCGTAAAACTCATTTGGTTAATGTGCTTTCATATACTTGTGGATGGAAAAAGAAAGTATATGCCCATGTCTGAGTAAGTCACCTTAGAGACAAGCTACTTAAATTTAATTTGTGTACGAAAACTTTAAGGAATGTAAAAATAATACAATCATATTTTCATAAGACCAATATCAACAAAATGTATTTTATGGTTAGTGTTCTGGAAAAAATAGTAGGGGGAAAAAATAAATACAAGATTTATGTTTAAAGACGAGAAGTGGAAATGTTGATAAGTTTCATTTTAACTCTAAGAAAACAAGCATTATCCCTTTTTGCAAACGGGATTTGTCCTTCAGGAATTATCAATTCAAAGCTAAAAGCTCCTTGACTTTCAATATCACTGTAGTTTTGCCACTTCAAGAGGAGTGACAGTTTTGTCGTTTGAAACCTTTGAATACATGCCAAGGAACAAAAGTGCAACTTGGCCCACCCACCAATTTTGGGGTCATAATAGAAAAATATCTCAATTTGCAAGTCATACAAAAGATGGAGTTCTAAATGTGTAATTTCTACAATGATGTGGGTGGGAATTTCTGTGCAAAATGCCATATGTAAACACATGTCCACATCTCAGAGGCTTATTCTTAAATGTAATTTGAAATTCCCATGGCTGCAGACAGAAATATATATTTGCTGTTTATTTCAAAATCTAATTTAACAGATCGGCTGCTAATAAAGAAGGATAATATGAGCAGATGAGCATGATTTTGTGGTTGAATTTATTACATAAGTGGCCAACTCCATTTTACTCTAATCACCCTGCAGTGTGCTGAAAAAGGTCAAAGTCTGGTGAGCTGAAAAGCCAGTCCTCTCCATTCCCAAATTAATCAGCTCTTGTGTCGCAAGCCAACCACAACATTTGAGCATGGCCATGTGTTAAGCAAGAACAAACACCCCCTCAACAAAAAAAAGAAAGAAAAAAAAAAAGAAAAAAAAAAGAGGATGGCCAAAAATCATGGCAAGTTATCAGCTCGGGCAAGCTTCTGCCACACTGAACAGTCATTTAAATCCTTGACTCTATTGGGTTTAGTTTTTGACTGCATTCTCTTAAATGTTCCCTGACGACTAGAGGAATGAGTAAAACGATCAAATAAAGTATATTACTTACCCTGCGTAAAAGGCCATGGCCCAAAGCACTGAGACATTGGAAGGAGGAGGGTTTACCGGCAATTCACAAGTAGTTCTGTCATGGCTTGTCAGCCCCAAAGCAAGTGTATCATCCTCCCAAGTCACTCAACGCTCCTTGATTTTGTCATCGGTAACTGCTGTCTAAAAAGAACTTCTGAAGTGACAGTTTTACACATTTTGGAGATACGGTGTATATCCTTAGAGTGGAGACAAATCTGAGTTGGGATAGGGGAGGTGACTGCTCGTCTTGGAATGTACCACAAAGGCAAATAACTGGGGGGTTCCAATGCAACGTGAGGCCTGCAAGAGCCGATTGAGCTTTTTGTTTCCGTGTGTGCATCGGCTAAATTTTGTGGTTAGTCTCGTGTGAAAAATAAAACAGGTGTAGGCCGTCTATTGGACGAACACGAGAGTGAGTTAAAGTGCCTAATGGTACAAAACACTGGCAAATATTTAACAGAGCTGGATTTTGTAGGAAAAAACACCCTCCCACCCGAAATATAAACAAATAAAAAATAGTATTGATTTCAGGTAGATCAACTAGGATTTTAGAACGTCGATTTGCTCAATTGTTTTGTAGTAACCCACTGTCCCTTGAAAGGGTTAAGCCTTGTGCTGCGGTGCATACTGACTAACACACAGATAATGACATTTGCCACTGCAATAAAACACACCCATTTCTTTTAAGAAAGCATGCAACTGTTATCCGGTTGTTACTTTTATTCAATAATTATCAATTGAAATAGCTCCCCTAAAAACTATTGCCATTGATATGCTTGCGTTTTTGATTATCTGAGATGGGTGAAACACGTGAGGTGAGAGGAGCGTGTAATAAGGCATTTACATCAGTTTGATAATCTGAACATTTGTGGAAAAATTGTCAAGGAGGCAAGCGTTTCTCAGAACTGGAGATAAAATTGGATAATATCAATACAGCATTATATCAACTGTTTGCACAGTACAGTATGTGAGAGCAGGAAACAGGTATTTTTGTTTGTGCAACAAAGTGTTATTGTTGGAACATTTGCTGTTGTGTAGGACTTTTTAATATGGTATTTTTTTTTATTATAGGCTTGTCCCAAGAAACATTTTGAATTGATACCAAGTTGAGGATAAAATTATTAAAGCGTTATTCAGTGAAATATAATAATTTCCCACTTGTCTTGGAAAAAAAGAATAGTGCTTGAAACAGTTCAAATCTCCTAAGCGTGGAATGGGATGTGTAGTTAAGAAGGCACAGCAGGGTCTTGTTTCACGCATTCCTCTCTGTTGCATCAGATGAAAGATTAAGAGTACAATATGTATTGCTTAACCTATAAATTCAATCCAAAAGAAAATTACTACTGTTTGATAAGCTGTTAGAACATGAATTGGAAAGGGAGGGTTCAGCAAAGAAGGGCTCAGGGCTCACCTCACACCCTAGAATGGAACATTCCACTTTGTACCATAGAAGGACATGTTATTTTACACCACAAGGCCTCTCCTCCATGTAATGTCACGCCCTCATGCGAGGCAAGCCAACCAGGTTCTGTCTTTTTGTCAACAAGCGACCTCCCTCCAACCGTGTCGGAGCACACGCAAGAGTGTACGTGTGCAGTGTAGAATGATCTCAAAATGTGCTCATGGGCTGTAGAAGCCTAAAATTCAGTTGCCCATAGTTGGCTGGACTAGGTTTCAGCACCCCCGCGAGCCTTGAAATGAATGAATGTATAAAATCCATCACTTGGACTGATGTTTTTGAAAATAAATATGAGAAGTTCGATGATTATGACCACCTTTAAGTGCTTTCCGGCAATGGCTTGCCTAATTTATGGGGTAAAAAGGGATAGGTCACAAAAAAATGATAGTGCCCTCACTGGCAAGCTGGGGGAGCAAAAATTAATAGAAAATCTCATGACAACCTATTAACTGCATACTACCAGAAAATGGCTACAGCTTCTTTCTTAAGAGCACTGCAGCCATCTCCACAGGGTAAAACACAGCTAACCCCCTCTCTCTATTTAAAGGTCACGCTTGGATTAAGTGGTCAGTTATTTTGAGCACATCAATTATACAGTATACACCACTTAGAACCACACAAAAAGAATCTTACATGAGTCAATCTATAAGGAATTAAATGACAGTTTAGTGGCATTGCGAAAAAGAAAGTGACATTCATGTAAATGAATCCAAAGAGAGAAAAAGAAAAGAAAAAACACTTCACACCATATGCTTCTTTTATAAGTTATCTCACCAAAGTCCCAATATAATGTTATCACTCCCGGCAATGTTGAGGTGAAATGCTGACAGCATACATTCCAGAGAAGTGAGCATTCAATAGCCGCAGACCTGCCTCATATAAACAGCTGTTAGTTGAGGATTGGGGACAAGACCACATGTAACTTCGGCAAAAGCCCCTTTTTGTAGATGCAGCAGGAATATGTAGCACATATAAAGTTGATGTAATAACACATACATAATAAAACCCTGTATATAGTGTATCGTTGTATAATATTTCACAACTCACATTGAAATCAATTCTAAAAACCCAGCATTTATACTCTAACAATATCCATACAAGCTTCCATAAATAAAATTATGTCAGCTCTACTCCAGTTTCAAGAGGCCTTGCTCCCCAGAAAGGCACAAACGACACATTATTCCAGCAGCACATTGTGACACGAGTTTTAGTGGAACATGACACACAAGGCTCAATTATCTTACAAACCTTTCCAAAGAACATGCGTCACTCAAGCGTTTATATTTTGCAAAACTGCCTTTGTTAAAGGAAAGGGGGGCATGACCTTCTTTTACAAACTAGACAAATAGTAAGGAGAGTATCAGAACTGTACATTTTCTTTCTAGAAGTACCGTAAACGTATCCCAGTGTTGTTAGTCAGAGGGAATCTCATCTTAGCTAAAGATAGAACCACACAAACATATGGCTGACTAACGCACCTATAAATATACCTGTATTCTCCACAAGCACTCCAGCAGAAGAAAATAAAAAGTGAATTGTGTACAAATGTAAGTAAGCTGATAAGTAAAACAAACAAAAACAAACACTCGCTACAAACATAAATCACTATGCTTTTTTGCTGTCAACGTGTTTTTTTTCATCCTTTTGGAACATGCAAATAAAAATAGGTGGACGGAAATCTCTCTAGTGATAGACTTTTGCTGGTAACTCCTTTCATAAAACTTGATGCAATCTTACGCCATAGAAAGTTCCGAGCAATGCAACTTCTTCATTCAGTGAAGGCCCTCCTCCAATTACGCAGCAGGTTAATGTCTTTTAGTCCTCTTAATACAGTTGTGGAATCTGAAAGTTACTCAAAACAGTACCTGTCAAACCAGTCCACTCTTACGCATCATTGAGTTCACCACCAAAGACTCCCCCCTGTTCCCCCCAAACATACACACCCTGCCAGGATGTGTCAACTGAGATAAATAAGATAACCAACCCTGTCGTTTCTGTTTGTGTACACTCTGTTTGATAATGATACAATGCTAACCATTAGGAAAACTTACCGTTGTAATAAGTGTGTTATATGTTTAAAAAAATAATAGAAGGGAAGTAGTTGAGAACAGGCTTAAAAGGGGGTTTTACAAGGATTCTAGTTCTTTAAGTTTCAGAATTTTCCAGGGGATTTCACAAGCAAGGTGACTGAATACAGTCCCGATTCTTTAAACTGTGCAGGCTATGGGACATTAGATGTTGCTGTATTTCCATGTTGGAGATCATTTTTGTGGTGTGTAATAATAAGATTTAACACCACTGTTTAAAAAACAAACTGAAACATGGGAGGTAAATGAAGGTTTTGTTTCCGATTGTTTTTTTTTCTCCAAATCGTGCGTCGTAATAGCATTGATTTTAATTGTGTATTACATAGTCATTGGTAATGATCAAGATAAAATTCAGCATAGAACAACAAAATAAAATGTTATTGAGTTTTGCTGGGAGGGGACGAAAACAAAACTAGAAAACGACAATAACATAGGTATAACTGCACTAAAATCGTTGAAAATGTCAATATTTACTCCCAAGAGAATGATAAATACATACAGTTCATTAGATGCTAATGCGCTTCGTACATACCTGCATATTGGCTTGAGCGTAATGCTGGCTAACCCCCTTTGATGGTAGTTGTTGGGAGGGGAGGAAAGCTAACAGCTAACAAGCTCGCAAAACATTTCACATTTCCGTGATCAATTGTATTAACACTCATCGCAAACGTCCCGCCGCCATCGCGGACTGTCACACAATAAAGCAAGCAGTTTCTTAACATCGGGGATCCTTACCTTTTGTCTTCTTTTTAGGCCCAAACCATTCTGGCTATTGGAAAGCTCTTTTCTTTGTCTTTTCCACTTCCAATTACACGCAAAATGGACCCAGCAAAACGCCGTAAGAGCTAAGACGGCACAACCCAGCAGATGGCCCCCATCTCTTCGAATAGGGCTCACATATCGTGTAAAAAACACGCTAAAAACATTTTTTCGGACGTTCGTTCATGTTATTATTGAAGGGAAGAAGTGCCTCCTAAGGTAAGGCTGCTAGCTAAGTTCAGTAGTCAGCAGGTACCATAGACAGGAATGGATGCATGGAGGACAGCGAGCTTGCGTTGCGTTCACTGACATTGGATTTTTCACTACTCTACACAAAGTCATGAAAACACGAGAGAAGTTGATTTCAATGTCAACAGTAAAGTTTTCACGTTTTATCTAATAATAAATCCCCCATAGGTCTCCGGATTAACTACTTGAAATGTGTAATTTGAATTTAATTCAAACCAACGACGACGACGTTGTGAGCAAATAGAGCAATTTGAGAGGCGATGAGAAAGGAGGAAGTAGACAATTTATCGATTGTCATAATTCCTATTTTAAATGTTACATACCACAAGTAATGACGTCACATCGTTAATCCAGTCATTCGTCATGATTGGTAAACGAATTTAAATCACTTGTGAAATGGTACGTCGGTTAGATCAGTTTAATCACTTCCAGATCGTGATAAATATCAGTTTAGCGATTTGTTTGTTAATAACTGACTGTCAGTTTCACTTAACTTGACCTCTAAGTGGATTTAGCATTATTCACCGTACATTTATATGACTTTGGCGCCCCTAGTGTTAGTTTTTGTTTTTGTTTTTTAAAGTATAAAAATCCATAGCCTTTCAAAGTAAATATAATTAAATTTTTAAATAAACATTTGACAGATTGCGGCTCAAGTATACATCAGTAAAAAAAATTATAACTTCATATGATAGTCGTTTCGTGAGCCTATGTCAAACTGTAAAGAAATAAAAATGAAATCCAAATTAATCACAATAGGTGAATTGAACCTGACCTCTTTCCAATATGTATATTAATTGATAAAAGAGGAAATTATTCCAAATCCCTGCTATTGGTTAGCAACCAGTCCTTGCTGTAGCCCATCTCCAGCCCATCAGTATTGGGTAAGGCTCCAGCACCCCCAGATGATTAAGGAATGAATACAACAAATCCAGTTTTCACATGTGCACATCTTTATTTTGTGTCCTTTACCAGCTTGCATTTTAACATTTTCTATAAGTGGCAATGTTGTAAGATTTACAGATGAAATCTCGCTAAAACGTCCTTTAGTCATGATTGAATACAAAAAGATCTTACACAACTTGAATATCGGAAACAGCTGACCTGAGCGCAGAATCAAAGAGCAAGAAATGTATTAATAATCCCAAATCAGATCTTTTTACATTTGTAACAAATCTGTACAAGCAGTTTTCCATCTAATCAGTAATGGCTAAGTTAAACTGCTAATAAAAAAAACAAACAAACAAAAACAGACTACACTAGTAAGGCTGTCTCATTCTCATTTCTTTTTCTTCTTTTTCTTCGGAGGTTCTTGATCTGAATCGCTGTTGCTTCCAGAGTCTGAGCTGTCCGCAGATGACGATGCTAAAGAGGAGGTAGAAGATGAGCTGTCGTCATCATCACTGCTGGTGTCATCATCTGAAGATGAGCTGGAATCGTCGCTGCTATCTGAGGATGTGTCACTGGACGTGCCATCTGAATCACTGCTACTCCCGCTTGAGTCTTCAGCACTGAGAACACATTTGCGCCATATTCATGAAACATGTTTACTAAAGGGAGAAGAATGGAACCAAAAGCAAGAAGGAGGTAATCCAAGTAGTATACTAAGATTAAAAAAAATTAAAAAAAATGATCTTGTTATAGAAAAACATCTTTCGTGGAGGCAGTTATTGGCATTTCCAATCATCTCAAGGTAGGAAAAATGATGCACTATAAAAGTAACATCATAGAATAAAATAACATCCTACCATGATACCAAAAAAATACAAAATTGAATAATTTTCAAGAGCTTTTTGTATCCACTACATGTAGTATTCGAATGACATTTACTCTTGTGTAGCGAAAGAAAGCAGCTTACTTCTTAGTTTTCTTCTCACTGGTGTTTTGTTGTCCTGGTCTGTGGGGAAAAAAAATAAAAATCAGCTCGTTAACCCATGTTCCTGTATGAGAGGCTAAGATCCAAGTGAGATTTCTTAACATTGTGGTTCATGTGTTAAAAAGAGTTGCCTTACCCGGTGATGCTCAGATTTTTATTCTCGAACTCTTTAATCTTTTTCTTCATTTCAACTGTCCTTGAAGGTCTGTGCACATATTTCCTCTTGCCCGTGCATTCGTACGTCCAATGTCCCATCTCCAAACACTTCTGGCATCGCACGTGTTGTTTGTTTGCCTCGCTAAAGTTAACGAACAGTGGGGGAAAGGGACAATGAATGATGAGCTGTTCGATTTTGATTAACGTATTTGTTGGGGATAATTTGCAAAAAGCAGCAGTGCTTTGTACATAGCCACATCAGTATGTCGCGCCCGATAAGCAGTTTTGAATACATTCTAGTATAACTTGATACGCTTCAACCAAACCTTAATATGTGTGAAGATTTTTTTACGATAAACAGAAGAAAAACAGTCCGTTTCGGAATTTTTAAAAATGGGATTTCGCATTCGAGTGAAAGACGACGTAGCGCTTCAGTTCAATTTAAGGTCGGTACGGTTGACCATATACATAAACCAACTCAACAAAATATGAACCAGTACTCCGAAATAGCATCTAAATAGTCACTCACTGGGGAAATGTGTACTTTTTATTTTGGTAATTAAGATAATACTCACGCCTGTCGCCTAGCTATTATTCTGTGCATGGGAGTCGCCATCTTTAGTTTTACTTTTATTCCTCGTTGGTGAAGAAATCTAGCAGGTCTTTTAACAACAAGTTTTTGGTTACTCCCTCTATGGCAATTATTGTGTACTACAACGATGAAGCTTTGCGTCACACGTGCAACGCTTACATATATTTGAGTGTTTTTTTTTTTTAAACATTAGCAGATACAAAGTGACATAAGGTACAGAAAAAAAGTGACATGGGGACTTTTAGAACCGGCATGTATTCGGACATGTTTGGAAAGATCCAGAATCATGGTCCTGGAAACCCAGATCTCACGATACCTGGTGGCGAGACTTCACTCGGCCACATTGAGACACCAAGCAGGCAGCGCAGTACAGATCGGGAATTCGGAGCACCGGTCGCTCAACGGTGGGGATTATGTCTACATGTTATAGTAGCCCAACTTAGCCCAACCTTAAAACTTATTCTCTGTACTTTCACATTATTGAACAGCCATACGCGTGACGTGTTGGTCATATTTTGCCGGCGTACGTAAGGACGCAAGTGAAGTTTGAAGACTCAGTCCGAAGATGTCTGTGGTGGGATTTGACTTGGGCTTTCAAAGCTGCTATGTCGCCGTAGCCCGAGCCGGTGGTATCGAGACCGTCGCCAATGAGTTCAGCGACAGATGCACACCGTAAGTATTCTTACTGAGTTGTTGGATCGTCTCGGTTGAATAGGAAATGTCGTTATATATTTATTATTATTATTTTGTGGTTGTCCCACTGATGTTGGTGGTAATGACACACGTGAACGCAGCGCTTCCTCTGTCTAAAAATGCTGTTAGCGGCACTTGATTTATTCAATAAAGGCTTTAAATAACGGTGCTGGTTTCAATGAACTTTTGCTGTATGAGTCGAAAATTTACAGTTAGTATATTGTACACATCGTAACTATGAGTGCCTACCCAAGCTAGCTTTGTTAGCCGAGATCATAGTTTTTTTTAATTAACTGTAACCATCAGGTCGTTAAACCCATTTACCACGGAACGACGGGCGGGCGGTGCAAAGTCTTGTACTCGTTGACGTTCCCGAGTGACTCAAGCACCGCTCAACCGGAGTGTTTTGTTTGATGATACCAAGGAGACAGAGGCAGTCCATGCTTGTTGGAAAATTCTAGCATTAACTACGGAAATAACTTCTCGTATATGTATATAGATTTACACAAATTTTGAAATTTGGCAGTTGTTCTACATGAATCAACACATGTTTTTATTGCAACTGTTGGGAAATATTCAATTAAATCAAGAAATATAACCATAATAAAATAATTATTCACCTTAAAAATCTCCATCAATAATAGAATATACATTTTGTAATTAAAAGATGAAAACTAAAATGATTTTTAAAACTATGTCCTATGTCTTAATCAAAACATTGTAATTACTGATATTTTGGACGCACACGCCCTCGGACACACCCTCGGACACACCCTCGGACACGCCCTCGCACACACCCTCGCACACACCCTCGCAGACGCCCACGCACGCACGCACACGCCCACGCACGCACAACACATGGACACAAAATGACCAGAAATCCACTTGTCTTTCGACTACTGAAAATTGGACTGGAAGTTTGTGTTTGAAATTTTAACACAACTATAAGCAAACTAGTTAATGTAATAAATGTCCATTAATGAGAATGACTTTTTGAATGTCCCCAGGTCCTTTGTTTCATTTGGACAACGGAATCGATTTATTGGATCTGCCGCCAAAAGCCAAGTGAGTGCTTCTTCCGGAGAAAAAAAAGTAGGACCATACACAATAATGTCTTTTTTTATCTTTCTTTCCTTGGTTGTAGGTGGTGACCAACTGTAAAAACACAGCACAGGGTTTTAAGCGATTCCATGGACGGCCTTTCTCAGATCCCTATGTTCAGTCGGTCAAGTCCAATTTGGTGTATGACCTGGCACCAATGCCTTCGGGATCAACTGGTTTAAAGGTGAAAGGCTTTATAATCATATTATGATTCCATGTTATACCAGTACTACTGAAGCACCATATCTGCCTGTAAAATAATATCATTCAGATAATACCATTTGTTCAAATGTTAGGTGATGTATATGGAGGAGGAGAAGTTGTTCAGCATGGAGCAAGTGGCAGCCATGCTTCTAACCAAGCTGAAGGAGACGGCTGAAAGCGACCTGAAGAAACCTGTGGCCGACTGTGTCATCTCTGTAAGAAATGCTGCATGAATTGAAATTCAAACGCTGTTTTTAGTTGATAAATAGTTTTAATATGACCACCTCGTCACTTATTTTTGCATTAGTGTGCATTCATTTCACTCCACAGGTTCCATGTTATTTTACGGACACGGAGAGAAGATCTGTCATGGATGCTGCGCAGATTGCAGGCCTCAACTGTTTGCGACTAATGAACGAGACCACAGCCGGTACTGGGGCACGCACTGCACCTGCATAGTTAAAAAAAAAAAAAGAGAGAAGCGCCCTTCAATCTAGAATTAGAACAACAATCATCTCAATGACATCGATTACAGTGGACTCTGTTTGACTTTTATTTTATTGTTTAATATGAGTCACAAATTCATATGTGCCACTACAGTGTGACTGCATAGTTTCACTAACATGCTCCAGTCACTCGCAAACATACTATCCTGCTCAGAATTCGAACATTGTCTTTTTCTATCTCCTTTCTTATTAAATTGTTCAGCAAAGTCTATATGGGTAACACTTCAACTATTAGCAGAGGCATAACATTACAATTGTCTTTTTTATTTTTATTGCAGTGACTTTGGCTTATGGGATCTATAAGCAAGACCTACCAAGTCCGGAAGAGAAACCAAGAAATATTGTGTTTGTAGATGTGGGTCACTCTGGTTACCAGGTTTCTGTTTGTGCCTTTAATACGGGAAAGCTCAAGGTGACTATTCGAATAATGGATGTTTACCGTCACGCCTGGCCATCCAATGTTAACCGTGTACTCCTTCAGATACTGGCGACAGCGTTTGATTCGGAACTTGGTGGGAAGTACTTTGACGACATCTTGGTGACGCACTTCTGTGAGGAATTTGCCAAGAAGTACAAACTGGACGTAAGGTCCAAGCCTCGTGCGCTAGTGCGCCTCTACCAGGAGTGTGAGAAGCTCAAGAAACTGATGAGCGCCAACTCCTCCGATCTGCCCCTCAACATTGAGTGTTTCATGAATGACATTGATGTGTCTAGTAAGCTTAACAGGTGAGGTCCAGAAGTGGATATGCTAAACCACTAGCAACCATGATAATGGCCTATGTTGTCTGTTTCCACAGAGGTCAGTTTGAGGAGCAATGCGCAGGGCTGCTAGCCAAAGTGGAAGCCCCTTTGCGCAGCGTCTTGGAACAAGCGAGTGAGTGCATGTCTGTTTAATGATGGTCGCATTGTTCATTGTCAACAAGAAATTTTGATGGACTCAAAATGCTCAACATCTTGGATGGAATTCCAATTGTGTACCCTTTTTCTACCTTATCCCAGAGTTGAGGAAAGAAGATGTGTACGCAGTGGAGATAGTTGGCGGTGCCTCCAGAATTCCCGCCATCAAAGAACGCATCAGCAAGTTCTTCGGCAAAGACCTGAGCACTACTCTGAATGCAGATGAGGCTGTAGTCAGAGGCTGTGCACTGCAGGTACTGTTGTCTTGGTTACTTTCTTACAGTGAGGATAACAATACAACATTTTTTGTTTTTATTTTGGAAATTACCTCTCTTCTTCACACAGTGTGCCATCTTGTCTCCGGCCTTCAAAGTCAGAGAGTTCTCCATCACGGATGTTGTCCCTTATTCTATTTCTCTTAAATGGAACTCTGCAGCAGAGGAAGGACAGAGGTAAAAAGGTCACACATAGTGTTTAGTTGCATTCAAGTAACATCAGATATGCGTGCCTCTTGTTCACATGGTCAGCTGCTTAGTTCAACACTAAATCGAAGGAATGAAAACTAGCGACCTGGTTTTATTTGAGTTGACCTCTGAAATGTGGAAATTCAAGATTTCCAACTTCATGAACTCAATAAAAATACACAGAAGTTCATTTTTTTCTCAGTTTTTTTTTTTTTTTTTTAGAAGGGCTTTCTCTTGACTTGCACCCTATTTTTTCCCATTGACAGCGATTGTGAGGTTTTCCCAAAGAACCATGCTGCTCCCTTCTCCAAAGTGTTGACTTTCTATCGAAAGGAGGCCTTTCTCCTGGAAGCATACTACAACAAACCTAAGGAGCTGTCCTATCCCAACACCTCCATAGGTATAGTGCAGATCACTGCCTCATTCTTGGACATTCGTGCTTCATTGTGTTCATTCACTAGCCTAATGCAAGCCAATTTTGCTCTCTTCATATATAACCCTTTAAGAAAAATGGCATTTTAACACAATATGTTAGCCACAGATGAAGAGTTAAACAGTTTCCATCCACAGGCCAGTTCCTGATACAAAATGTGGTTCCTCAGTCATCTGGAGAGAGTGCCAAGGTGAAGGTCAAGGTTCGCGTCAACATCCACGGCATATTCAGTGTGGCGAGTGCTTCCCTCATCGAGGTACTGAAGGCAACAGATGGTGAGGAGCCAATGGAGACAGACCAGACAGCCAAGGATGAGGAGGTTTGTGTGATCTTTAGTTGCACTTTCTACGGGGCGAGGGGCTTGGTTGCATGTTGGGATTACTTTCCCAGGGTCTGTTCACGCCTCACGTTAACATTCTGTAAGTCATTATGGTGGAATTTGGCAGGTAGGTTTCATGAGTTCTCTTTTGTGTCGCGGTTGTATTCATCATTGTGTTAGGTGACATGCTTTCAAAATATTGTCTTCCATTTACTTGGTTTCAAATGATAAAAAAGTTAGGATGGGCCCCCTCAACACACAACAGTAAAATGGGTAGGAAAAGAATGAAGTAATTTGGTTCATTACCTAAGAATGTCATCAAGTGGGACAATAAGGCAGACTGGAGTGTCTGCTTTTTAAAATTATTTTATTGTTTTAAAATTGGTTTCGGGTGGAAATATTTTACAGTCATTTTGGCCCAAAATGTAATAGTGGCAGACCGAAATGTGTTTTTGTTTTATTGTTTTTGCATCAGAACAAAATGCAAGTAGACCAGGAGGATAAAAAAGGAGTTCCAGGAGTAGAAAAAAAAGGTGACCCCGAGGAGATGGAGGTAAAATTGCTGTTCAAATATTAATTTTATATCAGATGTGGGTCTTTTTATTGTGGGATCCTAATTTTTATATTGTTTTAATTTTCAGACAGCAACAGAAGAAAGCAAGCAAGAGAAAAAGAATGAGCCTCAAGCAAAGAAGGCCAAAGTCAAAACAAAGATGGTGGATCTGCCCGTTGAGACCAACATGTACTCGCAGCTGTCTACTGACGTCCTAAATATGTTTGTGGAGAATGAGGTAATGCTTTCAAAAGCAGCGGGCATGCCCAGCATGCAGTCCAGGAGGTTTTGCTTTAGCCGACATCGTGCTGCTCTTTTTTTTTAACCCCTAGCAATAGTGAATGTTACTCAAATTCAACATTATGAATGTGGAATCTGTGAAGTACAATCTGGAAACTGAATGTGGTGGCTGCAGTGTATATTTGCTGACTTAGCTTAGACCCAATGCTTCTCCAAGCAACATTTTTATTGAACACCTTTTAGGGGAAGATGATAATGCAAGATAAACTGGAAAAGGAAAGGAACGACTCTAAGAACAGCGTGGAGGAGTATGTGTATGACATGAGAGACAAGTTGTTTGGCACCTTGGAGAAGTTTGTCAAAGAAGCGGTAAGAAAACTTGTTTGGAAGTGCATTTATTCACATTTTCCATTCTTGCATGACATTTACAGTTCTCATTATTATATATACCTGCAGGACCGCGATGCTTTTGCAACCAAACTGGAGGATACAGAGACTTGGCTGTATGAGGATGGAGAAGACCAGCAGAAGCAAGTTTACATTGACAAACTGGCAGAACTGAAGGTAGTGATCACGGATATGATTGAAAGCATTGGCTGGGATTGCAAGATAACTTGATGATTGATTCAAACATTCACTCTAACATCTACCTATTATGTCCTCAGACATTTGGGCAGCCTATTGTTGAGAGAGCCATGGAAGCTGAAGAGCGGCCAAGGGCATTTGAGGAGCTGGGCAGGCATATTCAAATGTACATGAAGGTCATCAATGCCTACAAGGGAAAGGTAATTGCGACAATTTTTGGTGCTACAAATGTTTGCCAAAAGACCATACAGTTTGAAGGCTCATTTAATGATGTTTAATTATTGAATTTGTTCTGAGGCTGGGATTGAACACCTAATGTGCATTGACGTGTCTAAATCAGAGATCCTAAAATGTGAAAAGTGGCTTTGTCATTGAAAATGTGTTTTCCTAAAGGAAGAGCAATATGCACACTTGGATGAGCTGGAGGTGACACGAGTGGAGAAGCTGGTGAACGACGCCATGGCGTGGATGAACAACAAGATGAACCTGCAAAACAATCAGGAACTCACCCTGGACCCGGTGGTCAAAATCGCAGAGATTCAGGCCAAGTCCAAGGTATGCAAGTCATGGTCTCAAGTTCCATACAAAGTGGAACAGTACTTATTATACAACGATATTACTATTTAATAGACCTTTATAGGGATTGTAGGAATAAACAATGGAATGTTGTATGAGTTTGTCTATTGCGTTGAATTCCAAATTCTACTGTTTTGATCTTCTAGCAACATCTCAACATTGTGATAATATCAAAATGGATTTTATTAAGTATAATGTGTCACATGTATCTTAATAGACTATTTGATTGTAATTCCGCCAACAAGCCATGCAAGATATTGATCTAGCATTTGTTTCTGCCATCATTATTTCTATACAGGAGCTTTACTCAGCATGCAACCCTGTGCTGTCAAAGCCAAAGCCCAAGGTGGACCCTCCAAAAGAGAAGACTGACAACGGGCCCACCAATGGGCAGGAGGGAACGACAGAGGGCCAGCAACCCGAATCAGACAATATCCAACCCGCAGGCACAGAGCAGAAAGCGGCGGAGAACAAGCCTCCCCAAATGGACATTGACTAAATAACCTTTCGTAATTTACACTCATTGTGTTGCGCTTGTGAGGATCTGGCAGTTTTCCTTTTTCAGTTGTACTCACTGACTTGTTTTGCTTCATGTGTACAAACTAGTTCATTTACAAAGGTAACACTGGGATACGTGAATACGTGTGTTTGTAGTATATACTGGTCATGGGAAAGGGGCAGATTGAAAGTTCTGGATTGTTTGGCTAATGACTTTTTTTTATGTATACTTAAGATTTTTTTTTGTATTTAGATTTAAAACAAGTTCTCAAAGAAAACCTTGAATGATAACAATCTGCTATTGTGGAGTATTTCATCACCTGGCTTAGCATTTCACATTCATTTAGTTGTATCATCTTTTACTTGATTTTCGGTTTATCCCCTCAGGGGTTGTGTTTTTCTACAGAATGTTCAACCAGGTGCTGATGTTGATGCTACACCATCAAAAAGCAAAAATAAATGTTAAGGACTATTTTTTTCTTTCATTTATTTATCAAGTAGTAACCGAATATTGACTTTGATAATTCTACTTTCACTCCAATGTACCATGCGAAATGGCAAGAAATGCAACTTTGAAAGAACACGTTCTTAACCATGCTTTAGGAGTTCATAACTTTGCTCCTTAGAGTTTTCACTTAAAGTGGTGGTGTGACTATCAAGAAGGAATGTTAAATTGGGTCAAATGTTATAAGAAATAATTGTAAGAGATACTGGTATAATTATGTAGCCAATTAACATTTAAATTGGTAAGTCTACAATATATAGATATTTTTCAGTGACGAAAAATTGACATAATTGCAAATGTATTAAGTGCGCTTGAAAAAATTGTTTGCGAGTGTATTTTCTGAGTTGCGTAACGTGCGCTCGCACTCCAGACCTGCCGGTGGCGCTGTGACTGAAGGCGCCGTGCACACGTCTGTAGCTTCTGGCACTTTTAAGGTAAGCAACTATTCTTAAAACATCATTGTCACGTGGCACCAGGTTTACTTTTTAAAATTACTTCACACGGATGAAGGAACAATGTTGACGCTGTAACAAGTTGAAGCTATTACCGAGATCTGATTCCTTGAAGAAAGCTAGATCTGTAGCCGAGACTGGCTAAAGACTGATGACATTTCCGCACACGCCTCCTAATAATACTTCACTAAGACATCAATTTTTACTGCTAAATTGTTTTGCCAGGAATGTAAATGTCTCAGGACAAGGCAGACCAGGAGGACGAGTTGCTTGCCTTAGCAAGTATCTATGAGGAGGAGTTCCATCGAGAAGATTTAGCCCAGGGGGGAGAGATCCAGCTCTGCGTAAAGCTTCCACCCGGTTTCAAAGTTGTCGTCAATGGTACCGGGGAACAAATCGGCGACCTAATTAGTGATTTTCTGAGAAAAAAAATCAACTGTGCTAATCCTAGTCCATGATATTATTTTTCATCATAGTTAATTTGTGAATTATAACTGGAGTTAGCACTCTACTGTAGTTCTAAGAGGCTCAACTGTCATTGAGTCTCTTACTACCATTGTGACTCTCTTCCAGGAGAGAAGAAAACCGAATATAATATCAGCTTCTTACCTCCTGTGGTCGTCAACTTTGAGCTCCCTGAAGACTATCCATCGACAAATTCACCAATATTCACCATCAGTTCAAAATGGATGACCAGAGGACAGGTGTGACTTAGGACTGCACATCATCTATCCATCCCAACCTGTAACTTGTCCTCCTTTTGCTTTCACTCATCAGATGAGCTCCCTATGCCGGCGCTTAGATGAACTATGGGAGGAGAACCAAGGCTGTGTGGTTCTCTTCACATGGATTCAGTTCCTCAGCGAGGAGGTGTTGGAATTCTTGGGTATCCATTCTCCCCTCCTCATCACTAAGCATGAAAGTAAAGCGGGCGGGGATCGCAGCAGGAAATCCGATCACGCGGCCACAGGTAAAACATCTACAACTATTGGTCACTAGCACAGTAGGGTTTTCAATTCTTTTCTTCTCCATCTTGTGCAGCTGTGTCACAATTTGGGGGTCCTTGCGAAACCCCAGAGGACATAAGAGAGCTGAAAAAGGACAAACGTGATCAGCAGTCCACCCCGTTGGACCCACGAGCCATTGTGTCCATGGACACCCGTGCTGACCTCCTACCTCATCTACTCGACTTTGACGAGGCACAATGCCAGAAGGTTTTTGACAGCACTCAGTTCTCCTGCGCCATTTGCTTTACGGAGAAGCGTGGCGCAGACTGCGTCTGCTTCAAAGAGTGCCAGCATGTCTACTGCAAGGCTTGCATGAGTGAATACTTCCAGATCCAAATAAAGGATGGCAACGTGCAGTGCCTTAATTGCCCGGAGCCCAAGTGCTCATCTTTAGCCACGCCCATGCAGGTACCCAATTGCCATATGGTGTGTTCTCTATGTAAAGTCAGTTTAAAATGTTTCACCACCTTGTTTCTGGTTTGCGTACTCACTAGGTCAAGCAACTGGTGGACGAGGAGCTGTTCGCCCGCTACGATCGCCTCCTGCTCCAGTCCAGTCTGGATGGCATGGCCGACGTGGTGTACTGTCCCCGCTACTCCTGCGGAACGGCGGTCATGGTGGAGCCTGATACCACTATGGGCATCTGCTCTGTGTGCCAGTATGCTTTTTGCACGCTGTGTAAAATGGGCTACCACGGGCTCTCTCACTGTAAGATACCTGCAGGTAACATGATTGACAGGCACCTTTCAGTTCAAAATGCACCTAAATTTGAAGTCTTTTTCCATCCAAACTTTGGTAGATTGTGTGTAGTTAATTTTGTACTAGCCATTGTAAAAAAAGAGACGTTCATGGATTTCAGTAGAGTAACATTAAGTCACTATATTGAGTATCTTCCTTAAGAAAATATGTTTAAAGCCACTTTGTAGATCAAATTCCAATCAAGTTAGATGTTTCCAAGTATGGTCAATATGAATTGTTGATCTTATTTCGTAAAACAGAAGAATTACGCAGCCTCCGAGATGAATACCTGTCAGCCACGGTCGAGGGCAAAAAGTTTATGGAACAGCGATTTGGCAAAAAAGTGATCCAGAAAGCTGTGGAAGAGTCCTTCAGCAGAGACTGGCTCAGTGAAAACTGCAAAAGCTGTCCTTACTGTGGTACTAATATACAGGTGGGTGTTTATCCTGTAGATCACTGAATGCAGTGGACGTCCAATTGCTTTCTCATACAAATTTTAAAAAAGTAATTTAATATGGATGAATTTGAACTTTATATTATTCCGTGATTGTGGAACTATAGAAAGTGGACGGCTGCAACAAAATGACGTGCACCTCTTGCCGACATTATTTCTGCTGGTTGTGCCTGGGCCTGCTCAACAAAGCCAACCCATACAGTCACTTTAACAACCCACACTCGCCCTGCTACAATCAGTGAGTCACTCCTTCCTCCTCATGTCAAGACACCTTTTTTCTTTCATTAGATAGCTCTTAAATGTCATTTTCTTGTCTTTCACCCCTTTGCTTAAGGCTCTTCCAAGGTGTAGATCTGGAGGATGAAGATGCCTTATGGAGTGACGAAGAAGACTGATGTTTTTTGTAGTGTTCGCCACCTGAATGCACTTTATTGTATATCGCTGTCTTTGGAGTTTTTTGGGGGGGATTCTCGCATGGCAACGTCAGGAACATGAATTTATTGTTGGGGGAAAAAATAGCATTCAGACTAGATGAATTTGCCATGGATTTTATACATTGAGTGTATATACAGAACAGAAATGAGTACATTATAACTAGTGTATTTGTGAAATGAGCTCTAATGACAGACAGCTAGCCGCTTCCACAAATCTCACAGATAATGTTTTAGTAAAGACTTGATTTAGTCAGTCAGTCCAAAGAAAATTATTGCGGTTTTAAGTTTCAACGAAGTGGAATTACAGACTTGTTGTTATTGCACATGTTGCCAAAAGCTACTATCCAAAGGAGAGTGGTAGAGTTGGTATGATTACTCGTTTTTGTAAACTCTTGTTACCCAAAGAGAATGTTTACTTTTTTGTTTTCCACGTTACACAATTCAGATTAAAAAAAAACAACACTTTGTTGATACTTTAACTCACCATTCCTATCATCACCAAGTCCCATATTCTGCTACAAAATGAAATATATGTCCCACATCTGCAATTATAATGATAAGCAGCAGTCCTTTAATAAATATCTGTTAAAATTTTGAAAAATCTTGAGTATTTGCCTACTTGAATAAAATACCTCTCTCAATTGGGAGTACATGTTAAACTTTGTTATATTTTTGTATTCAAGGGTCCCACTGCAATGATTTCAAACTAATGCTTATGTTCTGGCCCATAGGGTGTCTTACCAGTTGCCACCTACAACGTGACCCATATTTGGGCCTATAATCTAGGTGGCGGTGCTGTATGACCTGTGTGAGCGCAACAATAAATGACTAAAGAAACAAAAGAGCACCCGTTGGAGCCTGAGACTGAAAAGAGACGACAACATTGTTACCCATTTGGCCAGAGTTGCTGACAGAGGACAACCCTTTAAAATGGCCCCTCTCTCTCTCTCTCTCCTGTTATACCGCCCTCCCATCAACACACACACACTGACTGACCGCTACTATGCTCCAAAAGATATTCTTTCACAAGCATAGGAACCTGTGAGTAACACCTGAAGACCATCAGCAAGAAGGTGTGATTGCCTTCCTGAAACTGGATTGTACTCCAACGGGGGAGAGAAAAAGGTCAGTGTGACGTCACCGGGAACTTCTCAAATTTAAGAGCATTGAAGTATTGCGTGTGCATAACATACAGTATATTTTCAGCATGTTTACTGTAGCTAAGTACATTGGTTTATTTATTTATTTTATACAATATGTACCATGACATCAGTGTGAGTTCTTGGATGTACACAAATTTAACAAGTATACTTTTTAATGTACCATATCAAGGTGATAGTCAAAAAAATACCCTAAAAAAGCCATTTGAACTTACTTTCTCTTCAGTTCTTGATGGATTGTTTGGATTTTATGTTTCTATACTTTTGTACTGAAATGCAATTAAGGGCATTTAAGCAGACTTGACAAAATTCACATCTCTGTCTATTATGAGATTTGATCATTTACCAAAATATTTAAAAATGAACAATAATATGTATTTTTCTTTTCCATACAGCTTTTCAACTTTTTAATTTAAATCGTAAGAACAGGAAAGCACAAATATTACAATCTGCAGTTAATTGAAGACGTGACCTGAGCAACATTATCATGATTGTGAGTGAGAGAGAGCTGTCGGCCATGGTTCAGGAATTGTGGGATAACGATGTCCATCGACTACGACCTGGAACTGACTACAGAATATCCTTGCAGGTACAACAAACACATTCATGTGCACACACTGCTACTACAACAAACCCTGTTTTCAAATGAAAATCAAGGGCTCAAAAGTAGGTCTAATCTGTAATGTGAGAGATATAAAAGGTTCATAAACAGTACAAATAGGTTGCATGTGTCAAAATAATTACACTTGTCTTCTGTTTTCACCTCAATCAATATTGATATTATTATTGTTTGTCAACATTGGGCCAATGAAGTCCTTTGAAAACACAGAGGCTACAAAAATGAATGTGTTGTGACTTGTTTCAGGGCAAGGCCGGAGACAACACGGCTATCATTGACGACGACAACGACGGGGCGGGATATCCCCTGTTTAAATTTGTCGACGAAAATATTTTCCAGAAGGAAACCTTTTTAAGTGGGTATCATCTCCTGACATGGCCTGTGATGGCGAGGAACTGTTGTTGTGATTTGAGGAACTTCACTTTGACAACAGTTCTGTTATTATTTTGTAGAATCTTTTAGCATTTCTGAACATTTATTTTAGAATTGGCACCAATTTGGATTTGAGTTTTGCTCTTTTAAATGTCCAAGAGCTTAATTTTTCATAGAATCTATGGATTTGTGCAAAACAGAATGTTTTTTTTTTGTGATTGCAGCATTCATCTCCTTGTTGGATAACTATGTGAGTGATACTGGGGAGCCAGAAATTGTTACCCCTGAGGAGGTGGCGGAGAACCACAAGTTCCTGGATGCTATTATTAAAACCCCCACTATGAAGGTACGCTGTGAGGAGCTTGAATTGCCGTTTTGTTACCCGGCCTCTCTCACCCATCACATTCTTATTATATTGTTTTATTCTCATTGCAATGGATGTTTGTTACAGATAGCTCATAAATACCTGGTGGAGAAGAAGCTATCCCCGCAAGATGAGAAACAATTCAAAGAACAACTCTACAGAATCTGGTTTGAACTCTACGCAAGGAAAGGCTCCAGCAGGTAGGTGCAATAGGATTAAAACATGGACGTTTCCTGCAATTATGAATCATCAGTGAACCCGACAAAGTTTTTTTTTTTTTTTGGGAGAACGCCAGAGCAGTCAAGAAGAACATCAAAACTGAAATGCTTGTTTCATCCAGGCCGGATTCATCGGGTTTCGAACACGTGTTTGTCGGAGAAACCAGAGGAGGGCGGACTGTTATAGGCTTTCACAATTGGATCCAGCTTTACCTGCAGGAGAAGTTGGGACACATTGACTACAAAGGCTACAGCGTCACCGCCAATTCCCCTCAGGTACTCTGTCGGGAATATTGCCTGAAAATGTTCATGTTTGAATATTGGGGGAAAAAGAGTGAAATGAAGGAACACAATGAGCTTGCAAGTATTCAGATCCTGCCAAATAGATTTGGCCAATGGGTTTGGATTAGTTTTAGACAGAACCCAGCATTTAATTATTTGATGGCTAAAAGTGTTCATTTATTATTTCTAATAATTTGGTTTAAATAGGGAAATAAGTTGTGTTTATTGTCAATTTGTAATTAATTGAATTTACATTACTTTAATTTCAATGGTTAACTAAAACGAGCTAAAATAGGAAACAAGTGTTTTCATTGTTTTTTTTTTTTTAATTAATATGAATACAACACTAAAGCATTTAGGGTCTCATTTTTGCCAGCGCTTTGTGACATATTCAGTAGATATCTGCTTCCCACAGCCGGACGAAAACAAGCACATTTTGGCCCTGCAATTCAGCTGGAAAAATGGCATCAAGCCCAAAGGCAGCATCTTCATTGGCGTCAGTCCCGAGTTCGAATTTGCCCTCTACACTTTGTGTTTCCTCAGCTCGCCCAATGAGCGAGTTAAAGTTCAGTTCAGTTTCTATGATGTGGAGATTGTGTGCCACCATTACAACCAGAAGCACATAGGTACCACTTACCCCATACTCCTTAAGTACCAGAAAAACACTTAACTTACATTGACCAAAAAAAAAAAGTTTTACAGGTAATGTTGTTGTCTTTTTAATTATACCTGAAGATACAATAAAACCTTACAATACATACCTCGTTATGGTTAGTTTTACTGTACATTATTCACTTTCATTTACTTTGTTTCTCATTAAACTACTGCAAGTCATTCTTTTGCTGAAAGCACTAGCAGCAATCATTCAATTGTCTATTGGCACTAAAAAGTGTTTTTAAAATACATTTTTTGAGTCAATTGATTAATTTTCAACATGAAGTAATGATGGGAAAAAGGATGGCAGATTTTTTTAAAATCAAATAATGCAAAATACGTGATATTACAGCAGATTGATATCAGGATAGGAAATGCTCTGAATCCAAATGTTGGCTGTTTGTATTCTGAGGCATCAGCGTGTACAGCAAAATTGCTGACTTTGCCCAAGCTGCCCTCCCAGCTTTTCATTTTACTGAATGCTACTGAATTTAATATTATTCTTGTGCTTGATTTATAAAAATAGCTAACAAAAAACTACATTGAGTGTATATTTACCAACTTCTATTCAATTAAATGACCTTCACTTACTCAGTTTTGCAAAAATGCTGCTCTCGATTATGAGTTCCATGCTTTATTTACTCATGTTTTGTTAAGCGGCCACCAGAGGACAGTCCTGTCTCTAAAATATCAGGCCAGATCATTTGTCCAAAGAAGTTGTAGACGTTGCTGGGTTCACAGATAAGGGCATAAGTAACAATGTGACTTAATATTTTGATATTTTTTTCATGTCAGTGTTGTATTCACAATTACAAAAACACATTGTGCTTTCAAACGGTTGTATTTCCAAAAATTGGTGTTTAATTTCTTTTTTTATATCCCATTAGTCACAAACTAGGACTAAACTTGCAGACATGCAGCCTTTCTACTTCTGTGTGGTGTTCACACAGCATCAATTGACCATGGAAACTTTCAGACTTGGGCACACCTTATTGCCAGCCAGTCACAGGGCACGCCTAAATATAATATGCATATTAATAAATGACAATCTTCACTGAACTCTGTACCCACAAAAGCACATGCAAAATATTTAGCACTTAAAAATGTCACATGCAAACACCATTCATTGTGTCATTGTTCTATATCATATATTGTACTTGATTGGAGCTGTCCCAAAATAAGGATGAGGCGAGAGACATCAAAATCATAAATTGGTCCATTTTGTGTGTCACATTGAAAAGTGAGTCATCTTTCTTTGAATGGGAGTGAATGTTTAAAATGAGCATGAATGTTATGCACACGTGTGCTACCTGCTTTTTGTGTATAAAGCTGCGGTGAGTCATAATCCACGATAGCAGGTGTGCTATCCACCCTCTCATCTGTTCCCAGTTTATATACATATAAATGAATACATAAGAAATACCTATTTTTTATTATTTTATCTATAATAATATATAAATATATGTATGCATATATTTATATATTAATATATATATATTTATATGGACCATCTCCTCCAGCGCCTCCTTGTGACTCATGACTGACTCCCCCACCATCATCAATGACATCACTAACACCCCCACTTTTAACCCTCCACCCTCACGACCACCACTTTGTTGTGGTGATTCACACTGTACGTTGAGCTTTTTAGCACTTGTTCTCGTACTGAACTTGAATGTGGCTCTGTTCATTCATTAAAAATAATACCCATTTATTTATGTATATTTTTATGACATGCTGAAAAATTTGTGGTTTGAGCTGTATGAAAATGATATAGTATGGTATAATATAAAGCAAGTGTAGGGCACCACAAAAAGGCTGTGTTTAGTTTAGTGTTGTAAATAAATCTGTCTTTGCAAATTCAATGAGTTAAAATCTTACTCAAAACAGGAGTATTTAGAGTCAGACTTCTCAATTTAAATGACTTGGGCATCTGTCAATGGCAGCTAATGCGTTAATCACATAAAAGTTACATAGAAATATAAAACTACTTATATTGATCAATATAGTAAAATGACTAACCTAAACTTGTTATCATCCATTTCTCCCATTGTCTACTTAGGAGACTGCATCATTGTTGCCACGGTAACCCAGAATTACCATCATTTGTCCCTGTATTATGATGTCATATTGCATCAATGGCACCTCAACCCTGCTGTGAGATATTTTTTTTAATGGAATGCACCGATTCTAATCAAGATTCGTTAATTGAATAATGTAATAGTTGCTGCATTTTTTTTCAAGTTGGACCATGGCTGTATTTGTCCACCTTTAATATTCGGAGTAATCCAATGAGTGTATTATATTATTATACAAACTGCACCATTGAGAGTTTTGCCTGTTTTTATTTTGTTTCCAGGCATGCAGTAACCATGGCAACTATAAAACCTTGAACTACATCACGGTGAAAGCAAAGCCATTGCACATAATCATGAATGAGAAGGTACACAGGTTTTGCTTGTTTATTACGTTGCTATATACATATACTTTTTTATAATGAAGCTTTTTCTGAATGGAAGTTGAGAGAAAGTATGAATGAATGCACGGGAG